>NC_091289.1:198059892-198360120 GCF_032444005.1 Ranitomeya imitator | reverse complement strand
CGCGTTCCTCCACTGCTCCGGATGCAACAAAAAGTTTCGGAATTCTTTTGAAATTGCTCAATTACTAATTATGAAAGTCATTAGTAAAACCTGAAAATGTTAATTACCATATCTTGTGTGGGATTCGACATTTCAAATATTAATACATGCAATTGGCAAGTGCTGTTGTCTGAATGTGTTGTCATTACCATCTGGGAGCTTTATCGCTGCATCCGATGAGGAACGCCGCACGCTACGCCGGCTTTTGGACAGGATGCCTTTTATTCACTCTTTTTATGGAACCTGCATAGGAATGTTTAAATCCCACATGCAAAAGAAATGTTTTACAGAAAGTTAATTGTGCATCAGATGTGAAATCGTAAGGGAATTAAATAACCGGAGCCAAAAGTTGGGAAATGTAAGAGAAATGCTGTGTTATTGATAATGGGGCTCGGTGAAATAGTCATTGATTTACAACATAACAGGAATTTTAGAAAGTTAGGGACACGTGTCGTCACAAAATGATCTATTGTTTACATTGTTTTTTTTACGTTAAAATCGGTTTTAGAAATTTTTGTTCATTTTGAAATTGGGCTTTTAGGTGACGGTCACTTCTGTGGTAGCGAGGTCGTCCTTTCTGACAAATCACTGTTACATTTGTTGTAAAGTTTTTTTTCCTTTATGTTGTTACATACTTATACGATATTTTTTATATAAACCTTTGGTGATTCAGATCTAATGTTATGTTACATTCTGTTACATTTAAAAGGTTACAGAATGCGTCAATCTGCTTTCTGTATCAGCTCCTTTCACATTTCGATGTCTCTGCTCGCTGCCATTTAAACCTTCTCTGGGGTAAAACTTTCCTGGGGATCTAACAATCCGACGGTTGCTGAGTACGATTCTCCAGCGCTCTGATAACCGTTCCTGTACCCCCGATAGCATGCACCTGTATCAATGTAATGACAGCAGAGATATGGAGAACCATAAATCCTTCCCATGAAGAGTAATCACTTTGTTGCATTTTTTCTGCAGCAAATCTGCTGCATTTAAGCAAAGTGCATATAAATCTAGGTTCGCTGTTGAATTGCGCAAATTTTTCCTATAAGTTTATATGTTGCGCCACAAAACAAAACACATAACAAGCCACAATTGCGTTTTTATGTGCAGAATCTCTGCATTTTCTGTGCTAAAATCACATTAGAAACCGCTGTATCAAAGCAGCACCAAGTGCACATAAAAAAGGAGAAAAACACCATAAACAATAATTAGAACAAGTTGCTGTTGTGTATTTTGGTGCAGAAACAGGAAGAAAAAACTCAGTTGGAAAAAGTCAACAGAAAAAAACTGCAGCATTTTAGCACAGGAGAACGTCACCGGAGGACAAGATGGTAAATATTGTGTAATATCATGTATCATTATGAAATAACGCTTGTTTCCTGGCCGCGTTCACACGTGGTGGAGGTTGTGCATTTTTTCCTTTGTATTTTCCAGATGATTGAAAACAGCAACAAGAGTTTCCTGGCCGCGTTCACATGTGGAGGAGGTTGTGTATTTTTTCCTTTGTATTTCCCATATGATTGAAAACAGCAACAAATCTGCTATTATTTCAGAGATTTTCGCAGCAGAAAAGCTTTGAAATCATAGCAAAAATGCAGCAATTTTATCACAATTTTTTCGATGGCACCACAACATGGACAATTGACGCAACTTGTGACCGCAGCCTGGTGCCGCCTTCTCCGCCCCAATTTCACGGTGATCTTTCCGCCAGCTCCTGCAGTAAATATACTCATTTGCTGAATTGGTTCATGCAGATTTAGAATTTTGCATCTTTTATGATATTACTTAACTGGTTCAAAATAAAAGAATAAAATCAAAACCTGAAAAGAAATTCCCGGTGAAGAGCCGGGGTGCCCTTCTCCAGCTGCAATAATATGTCTGGCAGCAAAGTAGAAAATGGACATTTAGAGTTGAAAGGCCGGTGAATGACTGTAGCAGCATGGTCCCTGTCTGCCGGGGATGGGAAGAGGAATAAAAGGACGATCGCCCGGTGAGAGCTTTATTTACTGTTGTGGCATGAATAATAATGTGACAGACAGGAATCCGATCCATCGCTGAAATCGTGGAAGAGGGAAATAACTTCCATATTTCGGACTCGTCATTGATTAAAAGCCTGCGGCGAGGAAGATCTTGGTTAACGAGACGCGCATATGTTAGCCGGAAGGCTCATTACTGTGGCCTTAGTAGGAGGACCGAGGGGGTCCGTGCGTTACAGGAGCGGAGACATTAGCAGACATGGACATTAGTGATCCGCGCCCGGCGCAGTGTCATCCTTCACTGAAGTATCACGGACAGCAGGTGGATTCTCATCTTATCCTCTGCATTATAAATGGACTCGATGTTCCTGCATCTTTATTTCAAGACTTTCCTGGATATGCATAATTAGTACAGGGATTAAAATCAAAATCCCTCCACACATAAAGCACTAAAGAATATTTTATATATACAGAAAACATCCAACCCTCCCCCCCCCCCAAGAAACAGTAGGAAAGAACGGGGAGGTGCAGCTGCAGTTTGTGCATGTGAGACTTCAGCCAACTCGGCCTATGTAGATATTGCTGCCTCCTAGGGATAAGCAAACTTTTGAAGATCTCATTCGCTTTGTTGAATTTTTCAAAAAAATTGGATTCTCAGCAAAAAGCCTCCAACTGTCCTAAAAAAAAACGTGTAACGCTCCGGTGTCTTCATTCTCGGTAACAGAAACACAGCTTTAGTAATCTCCACGTGACCTCGGTAAATCTGGCGATGGCTAAATGGTTGGCAGCTATTCTTCACTGCTGCGCTGGTACTCACCATCTGTAATGTTTCCTCTGTGTTTTATAACTTTCTCTTTATGGCTGAGCTGTGGGTTGTGATGTCGTCTGGGCATTACGTTTTAGCCTTTATGTTTTTGCTGCCAAGCGATGCCGAAATCTGCATCCAAATACTCAACGTGTGCGCATACCCTAACTGTCCAGATTCATCATAACATGGCTGCTGCAATGACTGCCTCAGCTTTTATACAGCTTATGATGACGTCTCCTGATTGGCTGTGTTATACCATGTGATCTGATAGCTGCAAGGCATTCTGGGGAATCCCACATACATGTCAATTGTGCCTTCTCCGACTGATGCAGTCTACAATGGTGGAAGGGATTTTTTTGGCAATTTTGGTAAAAGTAATTAATTAAAGTGTAGCAAATTTCCTAAAAATGGACACATTTTATTTGCGTGGCATCTTTTTGCTCATGTCTGTAATGCCTCCTGTTCGTACTTGCCACTGAATGCAGCAACTATGATATATAGATGGACAGGACAATAATGCCACCACTGAGTATAGCGCACAACGAGCACGTGACACCCAGGCACAGAAACAGTCACAGAGTGCTTAAAGTGAGACAGCACAAATACAACAGGCCGTCTCTTTTTCCTTCATTACAAGTGGATGATAACATGAAGAAAAGTTCCTGTGCCTCGCGTGGGGTCACTGGTGGCTGCACAGGTGCAGAGATGACACCAAGAAGCTGCAGTCTTTCTTCCATCCTGACGGCACTTGCTACTTCCACACACAAAGCCAAAGTTTAATGTTTTTATCCTGATTGCTGACTTGCGACCTGAATATTGCACCTTGCGCTCGTTGTGGATGTTGTCTGATATCATAGACTAAGTGCGTCCTTGGCCGAAAAATGGTTGAGACTGGTTAGAGATGGCCTTTATTGGCCTTGAAATGGGACAATTGTGTGAAATCGACCAAAAATAGCCAAGGTTATGGAAATTGTAATTTTTGGGCATCTCGAGCAGCAGGTACCGATATCCAGTACCCACAATTATTAGTAAATTACCACATTGCTTCAAAAATAAAGAGGAGCATGTGAACATGTGTGTGACATGCACGACATATGTGTTCTACATACTGAACTCCTACATTTACATACATTTGAATCTTTATGTGTAAGCAAAAGCTTGGAAAGAAATTGGTAATTTTGTATCTTTTCTTATTTCTTTCGGAAACCCTAGGATTGTAATGAATTGCCATTTAAGAAATGAGCCATATGGGCTCGGTGTGAGTAGAAGTGAGAGGCAGAACTGGCGCCGCGGGGAGCAGTGCGGGATTGTGGGATAATCAATTACACAGACGTTTACAGTAAACATGCAAATTAATTCCTCAACTTACAGATTTCAGATCAAATATTACTGAAAAAAATTTCATTTCTATCTAACGCCAGCTTAAACTTTCTTAAAAATACCAGAATTATTACTTCTGGGTAATCCATAGTAACTGGAATGTGTGCAATGATTGGATAGAAGGCTATTGCCAGACGCCCAACGAGGTCGATCCAGGGCATTTACTGATCAGCCAATGTGGCAGTGACTACAAAGGGCACATCTTCTTCTAGAGAACCCCGCAAAGAGCCTGGGCTCCTTCAGATGGACGTTGGGGCCTTTTGGCACACTAAGCCTGCGGAGCTGCAGGGAAAGATGGACTCAGGACTCTCAGATGCGGGGGGTGATGGAGTCTGGATGCACTGCTAGTGCTAGAGGTGTTGGCAAGAGGGACGCTCTACCCATACCGAGAACTGGGGCTGAATTTGTGTTCGGCACCTGTTGGAAAGTCTGTAACCTGTTGGGCCTTATCCTTTATGCTTCATTGTAATGACTGTAAGCTGACAGGTAAAAGTTTGACTGTTTTAACTAAGTCAGTGTCCCCAGATTGTTAGCTGCAAAGGTTCTGGAAGATGAAAGCCTGCAGCCAGTGGAGGCCTGTGGGTCACAAGTAGGTGTGATGCACCCCACACTTAGCAGCACCCCACGCAGCACACCGGGACTGTGACACGTTTTATCTGTACGGTGTCAGAGCGAGCAGGAGCAGCAGCTCGTCCATGACTACCTCTCCTATGCACCTTACACGTGCACAGCTCCTGCACCAAACTTTTCCCCTTTATGTTAGTTTATGGTGCTGTGTACTAAGTATAGTATACAAATATATCACTGTAAATGTACTGCTTAAAGGAGATGTCCACTTTAGGCAATGTCTTTTTTGTTAATAGGGCTGAATTGCAAAAACAGATCACAAGAACCAAGCAAATGGCAACAATCTATAGGTACTAACACTAATGGCTGCTTCAGACGCCGGGGAAATTGGTCCGATCACAGATCGCAATACACAAGTCTTCTGACCTGAGCATCCCAGCTTCATATATTTGTCTTCAAAGCAGCCCTGTGTGTGTGCAAATCCCATGCAGCGCCACCACAGGAGAAATGAAGTATTACACAGTTTCCATTTAAACCAACGAGCTGTCCCCAGAAGGCAGAGGAGTGTGAAGTCCTCCAGAGAGAATGGATGCTCTCCGCTGTCCACCCTCAATCCTGGGACGGTGTGTTAGGGTCGAATTCCCGCCTCTGCACAGGGGGAATCTCGAGCCATCTCCACTGCAGTCTCCCATTCTTCTCCTGCCACAGTGGAGCCTGCTCAGCAGAGACGTTGGTCTCAGCGTCTTGCTCAGTCTGATACTGTGCAAAGGGTTACTGCTGCCTTTCCAGGTTCTGCCATTGTAGCTAGTACGGGTCAGCGGCGAGCAGATGTCTTTGGGACTAAGTCCTACTTTTCCCCTTCTGAGCATGCCCAGTGTAAGATCTCTCATTGAAGATCAAGGGTCACATGCTCAGGTACTGCAGCAACTCCCATTGGTCCTATAGGAAGGTCCTGAACCTGTTCAAGTTCTGTGGCAGCTTTCCATTGGTCCTTCTTGGAAGGTCCTGAAGGTGCTGCACAGGGCCGGCGTCAGCACCCGGCACAGCGGGCAAATGCCGGGGCCTTGGGAAGAAAGGGGGGCCCACTAGCAGCTGGGAGAGCAGAGCAGGAGAACATGCTCTCTCCGCCCACAAAGTCACTGCTGGCTGCGTTCTCTTAACCCCTATGTGCCAGCTCTGACACAAGCATCTTCTCACTCAGTCAGTGCAGCCAGGCAGGCACACATAGGGGTTAAGAGAAGGCAGCCAGCGTGACTGTTTGTGGGCGGAGAGAGCAGTTCTCTGCTCTGGCCCCTGGCTGGCTGCAGACAGTGCTGCTGAGCTGAACTTATCAGGAAGATTCCGGAAGAGCTAGTCCTACCAGAGTGCAAAGGTATCCAGCAATAATTGCAGTTGGTCCTGTGGCTCAGTCTGCTGCTGTCTGTCTCTGCTGCCTAAAAATGTGGGTGATGTCTGGAGGAGCAGCTGGTGGGGTGCAGCCTGCAGCCACCCAGCTCTCCCAGAACCCCAGAATACATGCATGCTGCACCAAACCTGCACCAGTGGGGTAGGAAGAAGCTTAACCCCTTCCCATCTGTATGAAGGTTATTGCTAAATCTTAAATATAACAATCTGACCCGCATAAATGGGGTTAACCAGATGCCAGGAGGAAGGGGAGCTGCTGCCATGTGGGCTGTAGGTTGGGGCCCCGTGGCCCCAGGCTGGTGACTGGAGGGACTCTGCCCAGTGCTGGCATGTGGGTGATTTCTGCTCCGGAGTCTCAGCTTCTCTCCTCCAGGTCACACTGTGCAGTCACAGCAACATTGGTTGTGTCTGTCCAGGTCCCAGCAGCTGCCACTGCTACCACCAAGGACATGGCATCACTTAACCCTTCCCCTGCAACCACCGGCAACAAATCCACATTATTCCTTGATTAAATCAGGTTCCAACCCAATAGAGGAGCAGACATTTCCTGCTGCCATTAGGGTCCGGGAGGGGGTGACATTGGCTGCCCTGCTACTCTGTAGTGGGGGGTGACAAGTGTAACATGGGGTAACGATGAAGGAGAAATGCACAGGATAATAGAGCGACAGAGGGCAGTGTATGGTATGGAGCAGTCACGGGTGGGCTGCAGGATCCCCCCATACTGTACATGATTGCTCGGGACAGGGAGGCGTTTAATGAGCTTCTAATGACGGGGCACTAATTGGGTCATTAGGGTTTGTGGAAAGGATTCAGCATCAGGTCCCTCATTAATGCCCGAGCGATGTTACTTTGTAGCACAGATCTGTTAGGGCCGCAAAACCAAACAACGTTGTTTATGTAGAAAAGTCTTTGTTTCATAGAAAAACTCAAAACAGAAAAGATTTTCTGATACAACAACGCCCTGCTCACGACACTGCACAGCACCTCTCTTGTATATATACACTGCACAGCACCTTTCCCC
Source organism: Ranitomeya imitator (assembly GCF_032444005.1). Classification (NCBI taxonomy): domain Eukaryota; kingdom Metazoa; phylum Chordata; class Amphibia; order Anura; family Dendrobatidae; genus Ranitomeya; species Ranitomeya imitator. Next base: position 198,352,925 of record NC_091289.1, on the reverse strand, counting down.
CTGTATATATACACTGCACAGCACCTTTCCTCCTGTATGTATACATTGCACAGCACCTCTCCTGTATATATACACTGCACAGTACCACTCCTCCTGTCCTGTATATATACACTGCAGAATTTACAATAGCTGTCACTCATGTAAGAAGTGAAATCTGGCATTGTACTATACATTTCTCTGCCATATCTGTGCATCATAAATCGGGTATGTGTTAAAGGGGGGGGGGGCCCACTGAGACTCTTTCGCCCGGGGCCCTCAAAAACCTGGAGCCGGCCCTGGTGCTGCAACTATAAAAGGTTCGCATGACCGCACGGCCATGCGCTAGTATCAATTCATGTCATGAGTTTTGCGCCAATGTGGCCATACATGTGTGTATTCAGGGCTCGGCTGAAATAAGCCACTAGAATACCGGCACCTCCGGTGAGGAGATTGTGTGTGTGCATTCAGGGCCCTGGCTGAAATAAGCCACTAGAATACCGGCACCTCCGGTGAGGAGATTGTGTGTGTGCATTCAGGGCCCTGGCTGAAATAAGCCACTAGAATGCCGGCACCTCCGGTGAGGAGATTGTATGTGTGCCTCTTGACTGCGTGACCACAGACTGCTATCAGCTCAGCAGTCGCTGTGTACTCCTGTGAGCTAAACAGGACACAGTGCTTTCTTTATGGGCGACTTTGTGAAGTAACAGAGTTCGCTTCTACCGTCATATAGTGCTGCCATTTGCCAGCAGCAGGTTTCTCTCTTGCACGGTGGACCCCGGGCTGCGAATGTACCTTATATCATCTCACTATTTACTCGGTGCGTTCTGCCAGCCCTTAACACTGTGACTCCATATTATCCCATAATAGGGGATTCAGCAATGGGTTTCCCAAAGTAAGGATGAATGAATATGTAAAAATTCTCATTAGCACAGCCGTCAAATTTGCTCAAGACCCAAAAGATAATAAATATAGAATTAAATTGAAGATACCACTCACCTGGCTATCACCTTTCCGGCTGAGCCCAACGTGATCCTTTCGGTTCCGCTCCGGTCTTCAGTCACAGCAGGTCTTCGATCTTCTTCGAGTCTTCGATCCCTCCAGCAGTGATTAGGTCTCTGCACGTCATAACTTGACCTCACGCACTAAGTCTAATGAGGTCTAGGTAGCGTTCGATGCACAGAAGACTGGACGGGACCTGTGAAGAAAACCAATGACCTGCTGTGACTGAAGACCGGACCAGAATTGTGGAGCTGTTTGTAGAAAGTTAGGACCAGGGAGAGGTGAGTATTATATTTTTCTCTTTTTTAAACCTTTCATAGTTATTTAGAATACAGCAAATTCAGATTCATGTGAATCAGAATTTTTTTTGACATTTCATTTGTATTGGTTTGCTCATGTCCCTTCCAAATCAAACAGCTTCTAAGGAAACCATGTTGGCACCAGTAGCCAAAAGCTAAAGCTCCCCACTATTGGGTTATTACTCTAGTCTTGCCAAATCTCGAACTTTGTTTTGCACTAAATGAATGATCTGCAATTGGTTTAAGACAATTTTATTCAAAGTATCCAACACTTATAAGCAAATACGAGCAGCGGGAACTCGGTCACAATGACATCTTATTGCGCCTGAGATTTCCAGTTCGATGCATCTCATCTTTCAACGTTACTCCTTGTAGGCGGCTGAGATCTTCTCGATTCCCTCTGACCCCACATGGTTACAATGTTTCACGCATACATAATGCATCAATCCCATTACTTCTATAGCCGAATGCCTATTACCATGCCGAAAACCTTGAGAATAAAACAAAAGGAGATCATTAACCGGTATGGAATATTCCGTCGTGGCTGAAGCCATAGAAAGTGCCATTAAACATGCAACTCGCTGAAGGTCTGCGGATCATTTCTAAACTACATTATTACTTTAAGGGTTATGTCTTAAGAGAGAACCTTGGAAATGATTTCTTTCAATTTCGCTCCATGATATAATTTGACAAGTGGAATAAGTCTGAATCAGATATTGTGCAAATAAAAAAAGGAGAAGTGTAAGCCAATTTTCTTTTTCATTATTAAACTGCTAATATAATTGCTGAGTTTAGAAATATTCAATAGAACTATCCATCTTTGACAAAGTAGGGAAACGCACCTAATCTCCCGCTCCCATTATACGTATCTGTACATTTACACATTTTTCAGGGAAGATTAGTATAGAGCGTTTCCTTCTGACATTTCAAGTTCAAATCTACGGCTGGAAGAAGTCATCGCTCTCCGCAGAGTGTCAAGGAACAAAGCAAATAGTTTCTCCCTGAGCCGCCTCGTAATAAGTAAGGTCGACTTAAGACCTCTAAAGTCAATTGTGCAAAGCGGAAAAAAAAATAATTAATAATTATGATTTAAAACTGTTCCCTGTTATAAAGCCGAGACATGCAATTTGGTAAAATACACTCAGCTTTTATTTGACAAAGAAGTCAGTGACTTTACCGATTTATCCTGTTCTGATTGGAGTGTGTGGCTTTTTCCTCTTAATGACCACCAATATGCCTCTTTATGGTGGCTTGTCTACCCATGGGTCTCTGGAGTAACTGCAGAGCAGAGATTATCCTTTCCTGTGGACTTGTTTGAAGACGAGCCACATGAAGGTGCCAGACCGGCAAGATTTTCTGAAAAACACAATTGCGGCAGCGTATTTACCGACTGGTGGTTATTCATGACCTGAAGTCAGCGATCGACAGTCTACCGACAGCCAACTGTCTACTACTAGCCGTTATCAGAGACATTTCCAATCCCTGGTGTTTAATCCTTTGATCACTGTGATCTACCCCTCCATTGGGTCACCAGACTTCCACTATTCTCCTTGGTTCCATCTTTAAGTCCTATCCACAGACTGACAGCCATGAGGATTCTTCAGGGTGTGACAGTGATACATTCGCCTGGTGAGGTGGATTCTCCAAGCCGTAGGTCAAGATGAGCAGCTATTGATACAGCGGAAAAGGATAGTAGGTGGATCAGCAAGGACCAGGACAACAAGGTACGCAAGACAGCAGGTGGGGAAGCGACATTGGAAGCAATAGATGCTGCTGGATGGCAAAACTTACAGCAGGGATACGGTTAACCACAGGAATAACTGAGATATATATGCAGTCAGGATCTTTTAGCAGGGGTACAGATGGACAGATGAACACACAGGCAGATGGATGGAGGAATGGATGGATAGATAAATATATGGATAGATGAATGGATGCATGAGTTGACAGATGGATAGATGATGGATGGACAAATTGATAGATGGATGTATGGATAAATGGATGGTGAACTGGTATGTTAATGGTTTAATGGTTGGATAGAAAGATGGCTGGTTAGACAGATGGTGAGACAGATGGAAAGAAGGATAGACAAATGGGTGGATGGACAGATAGATGGCTGGATAAAAGAATGAGAAAGATAGATGAAATGATGGGTATATTGATGGATGGACAGATGATGGATGGATGGACTGATATTTGAATGGAAAGACAGATGTACAGATTGATGAATGAATGGATAGATGAATGACTGGTTTATGAACGGACAAAGCAGTGAATGGATGGATGGATGGATGACTGATGAACCGATGGATAGAAATGTTGATGAATAGATGGATGGAAAGAGGGAGGGACGGAAGGATGAATAGGTGGACAGATGTATCGATAAACAGATGGACGAGTAATGAAACCTAGTAATAAAACCTTAGTGAAATCATACAGTATGAAGAACATTCTTTTCCTCCCGGGGAGCAGATTTTCAGAACACTTTAGGGAGACTCTTATTTGATAGGGAAACATAACACATTCAGCACATATTAGAAAGTCCACATCGTGGCGTTAAGTGCACGGCACAGCTTGATGGTTCACAGAACGCCAGGAATAAATTATTTAACATTTACAGATTCAAATGCATTTTACAAATGTTAAAACCCAGAATTATTCCAATAAAAACATCCATTTAGCGATTGCAGCGCTCCGGCTCCATGAAGAGCGCTCGGCAGTGTCAGCCGTGCCAGATTTATGAACAAAGACCACTTGGACCATCTCCATCTCTGCAGCCTCAGAGGGGTCATCGAGATCATCAGAGAAAGCCCACCTACCAAACAAAATGTATTTGTGAGAGCCGAGATTATCCTTTCCTGTGGACTTGTTTGAAGACGAGCCAGATGAAGGTGCCGGACCGGCAAGAGTTTCTGAAAAACACAATTGCGGCAGCGTATTTACCGACTGGTGGTTATTCAAGACCTGACGACCTTCAGAACATTTTCAGGGTTTTATGAGAATTAGTACGAAAAAAAGTTTCTGTCCCCCACCACATTAACTTATCATTTCCTTTTTATACCATAGAATAACATTTTTAGTACACGTTATAGGAATTTCCCACATTTGGAAGTCAGAACCCAATGCTGAAACCAAGATAATGGCGCTACGAGGACGCGGCTCAACCCTACTGTAGGCGCGGTCTGATGCTGATCGTTTTCGCAGGACATTTCTTCTTGTCTTCACCCTTCTAGGCTGACATTCAGGATTCCTGATTTAGGAAATGATGCTGTCGCGTGCTGCTTCTGAAAACTCAAGTCTGAGCCTCAGCTGCTGCAGATCTTCTTATTGAAAAGGATGAGTACATTTTAAATCAGTGAATGGTGGACAGCAAGCTCCCCTTTGTTCCTCAAAAAAGGGTTTCTGCAGCAGCTGTGCTGTGTATTGCTACCACATGTTGAAGCCCTGGGTTACACCTGCACCACTTGTGCAGGCGCTCAGAACCATTCATCTACATTAGCTGTAATACCAGACACAACCTGACGCCAGAAGTGGCGCTGTTTCTAGATAAAAAAAGCAGACTAATTAAAGTGATTTCCAGCCCAGTACACAGACGTAATGATAAATACCTACAGAGCGCGCGTGCCTAACGAGAGGACCATGTGTAGTCGCACTATTCCTTATACCCGGGTGAGCCGAGCTGTGATGACGTTTTATTGGCAATGGCTTCTGCGTGCTGTGGATCTGAGCTGAGCGCTTGTAGGATCAGACGGACACCATATTATTACTATGACAGCAACATCACTGACACTTTTTTCATATTCCCGGAGACGCAGCCGAGTTTTACATTCCCGTGACACAAATTGCCCTTTTTAAATAAATTCAAGATTAGTTTATATTTTAGATACAAAATAACAGTGATGTGTTTAGATAAACGTCCACTCAACAGCCCGGGGTCACCTCGGCCAGCGTTCCCCTAATTCTGTGTCACCCAGTAACAGATGGGTCCACTCTTACTTTACCGCAAATTGTTAACGATTCCAAGTTCCCTTAAATCAATGCGAATTCAACATTATGGTGACATTGTAAATCCTCGAAAAAAAACGCAATTCCAATCGCAGCCATTGGGCGGCCAATTACCTTTGCACACAGCATAAACATCTCCAGACGGAGTATCACAAAATTATGTTTCTTTTTTTTTATAGTTGGTCATCTCGAGCCGCGCATTTCTGGATATTATCTTTATGACTGACATCATGTTAAAGGGAACCTGTCACCCCGTTTTTTCAGTATGAGATAAAAATACCGTTAAATAGGGCCTGAGCTGTGCATTACAATAGTGTATTTTGTGTACCCTGATTCCCCACCTATGCTGCCGAAATACCTTACCAAAGTCGCCGTTTTCGCCTGTCAATCAGGCTGGTCTGGTCAAATGGGCGTGGTGACATCGCTGTTTCTTCCCCCAGATCTTGCTCATCTTTCCGTTGGTGGCGTAGTGGTTTGCGCATGCCCAACTGCCTAATCCACTGCGCAGGTGAAGAAAAAGAGCGCGATCTGCGCTATTCCCCTGGTTATCGGTGGGGGCGGCCATCTTCCTGAGGCCGCGCGTGCGCAGATGGAGTGCTCTGCTGCCCGGGGCTTCAGGAAAATGGCCGCGGGATGCCGCGCGTGCGCAGATGGAGATCGCGGCGGCCACTTTTCTGAAGCCGAGTTTGCAGTGATCCTCCGCATAGTTTCAGCTAGCAGAGTAGTTTGCAATTGATCGGTGGAAGCCATTTGTCTCTCCTCAACTCCCAGAGATCTAATGTCTATGGATGAGCCATTAACTGTCAAACTTTGGCAAGCCCTTTAACAATACGATCCTATATTTAAGACTTATAAGAGACACATGTAGGATAAAGATCTCCGGATAGACTGCCGCAAAATCATGTTTTTTTTTTTTCTTGTAAATTATTTGTAATTTTATTTGGTTATTTCAGGCCATTTTTTCCCAGGCTAGGTAAAGAACAGCCCCTCTGTGCCGTGTAATTATATGGTCACGGATGGCACATTAACAGATGTAGCAAACGTTAAGTGAGAAACGTGGCGTGCTAGAGCGGCATAACTGGGGGCCTTCAAAATCTGCGTAACTCGCCCACTCATTCACTTTGTATTGTAGCGACCTCTTGTAAAATGCATAAGAACATTGCGGGAAAGTAACGTTTTGCCACAAAAAGGTTCCAAAATTGATTTCTAAGAAATTAGCAATCTAGCAATGGAAGAGCGTTGACCGCCATGTGTTTGTTTGCTCCAGCTCCCGAGTACACAGGTCATAAGGGAGAATGAATGAGAAAGATAGATGAAAAGATGGATATATTGATGGATGGATGATGGATGGAGACATTCAATTTACATCACATTGATTTGCTTATCTCTAATAATGAATATTATTTACTGTTAAAGTTTGTTGATACAAATAAAACTAGATTTTTCTAAAGATAATACATTTGACGATGCGCAGAACCCGTCTCCGGTGAAGCCAATGACACAAGAGGCCAGCGACGTCTCACCGGCTTGATGAAGGCGTCCTGTGCGGGTTGACAAGTTGTTATTGATTGATACTTTTTTTTTTGTTTTTGCATTTGATCACCACAGTTTCCTTCATTTATTTTAACATCTCAGGATACGACGTAACAAACACGTCCAACCATAACGATCGGCATCAGTCGGAGAAGGGTTTTTCTGTCGGAATTATGAGAGTTCGATCGATATTGTTATTTGGAGACTTTTGTAAATTTGCAACACGAGCTTCATGCATTGGGTTGACTGCTATTTTGGAAGATGAATCTATAAATGCTTCTCAGAAGTGCTTAGCTCTCATTTGTCAAGTATTCTTAAACTAGTAAACTGGAGGCACTTGGGAAATGTCACTTGTGTTTATGGATGTTCCCAAGCAGTAGATTTTCTTAGATGAAAAGGTTAATTGGGGACATTTTGCCATCTCGCAAAACAAAAGCTTAACGATGTAGCTGTAATCATGAAATGGTCCAGAATGACTGAGAATCAATACAAATTATCCTTGAAGTGTGTTGTTTTCAGAGTTAATTGTAGGTAAAGTTATCATGCACCTCATAGGGAAAAGGTTATTTAAAAGCAAGAGCGGGCAGACACCGGAGTCAGTCTGCGGAAACAAAATCTGCCGTTTTTTAAAAGTGCATGATCTAAAACTCACGAAAATATGAAGGTAAATTGCAGACTTTTATCTTGTGTACTTATCTTTCCATAAATCTCATTAAGTATGCAAATTTCTCACAATATTAATCTGAGTCATTATCATGACAAAGTAGCAAAACACCGAACAGACTGCAATACACCTCACCTCACCTGCATTCAATCCTCACCTCACAAGTCACCTGTCCCCGATTGTCTAATCTTCATGATCTTTTCACCTTTTCCTATCATCGCCATCCACTTTAGCCTCTTCATGCAGCTCGACTAGGCCTCTACAGATAATATTGGGTGCCGTGACGTCATTAGGGCTACATGCGTCGTAGAATCATGACTTCATGATGTGTCCAGTGATGGCACGGCACGCAGTGATATCAGAGGTACAGTTGGCACCAGAAGCCACTGCCTGTAGTGAAAAGAATGTAGACAGAAGAAGGGGAAAAGAAGAGGCATGGAGGACCAGATGGGGGGCTGCGGAACCGGCAGGACAGGTGAGTAGTAAAGAATGTAGACAGAAGAAGGGGAAAAGAATAGGCGTGGAGGACCAGATGGGGGACTGCGGAACCGGCAGGACAGGAGAGTAGTAAAGAATGTGGACAGAAGAAGGGGAAAAGAAGAGGCGTGGAGGACCAGATAAGGGACTGCGGAACCGGCAGGACACGTGAGTAGTAAAGAATGTAGACAGAAGAAGGGGAAAGAAGAGGCATGGAGGACCAGATGGGGGACTGCGGAACCGGCAGGAGAGGTGAGTAGTAAAGAATGTAGACAGAAGAAGGGGAAAAGAAGAGGCGTGGAGGACCAGATGAGGGGCTGTGGAACCGGCAGGACAGGTGAGTAGTAAAGAATGTAGACAGAAGAAGGGGAAAAGAAGAGGCGTGGAGGACCAGATGGAGGCTGCAGGACCAGCAGGACAGGTGAGTAGCAAAGAATGTAGACAGAGGAAGGGGAAAAGAAGAGGCGTGGAGGACCAGATGGGGGGCTGCGGAACCGGCAGGAGAGGTGAGTAGTAAAGAATGTAGACAGAAGAAGGGGAAAGAAGAGGCGTGGAGGACCAGATGGGGGACTGTGGAACCAGCAGGACAGGTGAGTAGTAAAGAATGTAGACAGAAGTAGGGGAAAAGAGGAGGCGTGGAGGACCAGATGGGGGGCTGCGGAACCAGCAGGACAGGTGAGTAGTAAAGAATGTAGACAGAAGAAGAGGAAAAGAAGAGGCGTGGAGGACCAGATGTGGGGCTGCGGAACCAGCAGGACAGGTGAGTAGCAAAGAATGTAGACAGAGGAAGGGGAAAAGAAGAGGCGTGGAGGACCAGATGGGGGGCTGCGGAACCGGCAGGAGAGGTGAGTAGTAAAGAATGTAGACAGAAGAAGGGGAAAGAAGAGGCGTGGAGGACCAGATGGGGGACTGCGGAACCAGCAGGACAGGTGAGTAGTAAAGAATGTAGACAGAAGAAGGGGAAAAGAGGAGGCGTGGAGGACCAGATGGGGGGCTGCGGAACCAGCAGGACAGGTGAGTAGTAAAGAATGTAGACAGAAGAAGGGGAAAGAAGAGGCGTGGAGGACCAGATGGGGGACTGCGGAACCAGCAGGACAGGTGAGTAGTAAAGAATGTAGACAGAAGAAGGGGAAAAGAGGAGGCGTAGAGGACCAGATGGGGGACTGCGGAACCAGCAGGACAGGTGAGTAGTAAAGAATGTAGACAGAAGAAGGGGAAAAGAGGAGGCGTGGAGGACCAGATGGGGGGCTGCGGAACCAGCAGGACAGGTGAGTAGTAAAGAATGTAGACAGAAGAAGGGGAAAAGAAGAGGCGTGGAGGACCAGATGTGGGACTGCGGAACCAGCAGGACTGGTGAGTAGTAAAGAATGTAGACAGAAGAAGGGGAAAAGAAGAGGCGTGGAGGACCAGATGGGGGGCTGCGGAACCGGCAGGAGAGGTGAGTAGTAAAGAATGTAGACAGAAGAAGGGGAAACGAAGAGGCATGGAGGACCAGATGGGTGGCTGCGGAACCCGCAGGACAGGTGAGTAGTGAGGTGAGGATTATTATTATTTGTTAACCTTTTGCCTTTTACAGTTCAATTGATTAAACACAGAAATGACACCCCAGAATAGAGAATTATATATATTAAAAAATGTTTTTATTCATAAAATGTATTCAAATTCCCCCACAATGACAGGAGGTCACCCTATGTGCACAATATAGTGAAACCACTAAAGAAAAGCTAAAAGAACCGTGCTCCAAACAGAATAAGGACCCAGACTATCTCAACAGGAAATATTTAAAATATATATATTTATTTATTTAAAAACAATAGAAGACCATTTAAAATGTATAATCATTATATCATATAAATATATCATAGAAATATGTACAGTATATACAATACAATACAATTGTGCACACATCAAACATATACTAAAATCAATTCATTATATGGCAGGTCACTCCATAATATATAGTATACCCCAAAGGACCCAGTAAATCTCAATAACCATGGACTACATATCATAAAGTGCTTGTTTCAACAAGAATATATATAATAATAAAAAGTGCATACAATGTGTATATCACCACACAAACTCAAACATATTAAGGACACAATAAAAGTGCATAATGTGCATGAAAGTAAAGTGCAATGCTATGGTGCTTGGAGACAATCAAGAGTCACTTACTTATAAGGATGGGGGAATTAAATCTGGGACCGCCAAAGTTTGTTGTCGTGCACCCCGATGTGCGTTTCGGAAGCACTGTTCCTTCGTCAGGGGGTCAGGATCGAAGGAACAGTGCTTCCGAAACTTTCGTCGGGGTGCACGATAGTGAGAAATAATGAGAAACCTACTGACTGGAGCTTTGCCGCTATCATCTATGACATCAGCACCTTGGAAGATGGTCCAGTCTGCTGGGTGGTAGCCTTTCCCAAAGATCTCTCTTTGGAGACATCTGGAGGTCGGACAAGGATAAGAAGGAAACGGGAACAAAGTTAAAAAAAAATAGCAACATAAAATGTTGTTTTGCATTGAGCTGTCCAGACGTTTGTTTTATTTCCCTGGAAGACGACGCGAGTCCCTCGTGCCAATTTTATTTAGTAGCAATGGAAATACAATGAAGGTAAAAAGTCACTTCCAAAATCCTGACCTAAAATAACAGCATTTCAAAGGGGGGAATCCCAGAAGATGTTCCTGGCTGGGAATTATTTGCTTACTGCATAAATCTGCTATGTTTAGCCAATAAAATAAAAACTGTGTATTCATAAAATGTACGAGGGGTAAAAGAAAGGAGCTGACGAAGTGAAATGGCACACAATGTGCAGCTCGCTGTACAATGCAATCAAAAGCCTTGTTTCTGCTCCTCTAAAATATAATAATTGGTTGCCATTTCAAATAAAATGTCTACTTGAGTAAATTAATTGAGCAACATAATATCCCAATTTACCCTTTGATGATATCCAAAATGCCATCAGATTGCTGAAGAATAAGAACAATCTAGTGACTCCGGGAAGAATGAGGCGTTTGATGGCAGGAATTTGCATTACAATATAGCACTTATCAGAACCGCCGCCAATGGTAACCAATCAAATGTGACAGCTGGAAGGACGTTTTATGCTCAAAGAGATTTTTCAATAGTTAAAACCGCACTTTTATTGATAAATGTTACAAACTAACAATTTTAAGAGATTATTGAAAGTAAACAAACATTCATTTCTCTGTACAGTCATACGGGTGACATATCTAAATGTTCTCCATTCCTACCTGTTCTGTGCACATTTTCCAGTCTATCCAAAGATACTAGTGCAATAATGTAACGCAGAGTCATAGGTTCTCCCTGAAAAAGGGACTCTGGGCTACCAAAACTGCCCAAGCTTTAGAATTATTGCTTCCCTTTTTTTCTAGTATTTTGCCTGGATTTTAGTCTCATCATAGGTGAAGAGCAGCTAATGTCATGTTCTATAATATTTCATAAGTCACAATGACTATTGAGGAAAAATAGACAAAAGTGGAAAAAAAAGTAGTCTACCTGATGATATAGGGAATTTGTAACTTATGTCTGGTCAGGACCGAGGGTTGTGCACCATGAAAAGTAAACTATTTCTGATGGGCTGGTGTGGAGACACAGGGATCAACCCACCGTTCAAACACCCGCTCTCATTTTACCATGGGCGTAATACTACTCAGACAACACAGGGTGAGGGTAAAACAGTGTGACAATTCTTTATTGAACCACAAAATAGGCAAATAACACATAGAACCGTCCTACCAAAATACCCAGGATGGAGCAAATTACAGAGCCCTACCCTTCTGCTGACTCACAGGGATAAGAGCAGCTGCGAATTCAAAGCTTCCAAGGCCGACTACCCCACCCGTGGAACACACAAAGAGGAGGTAATGACAAGCTTAGGAAGATGACAGTCCATTGAGGTACAAGGCCAATTGACTGGAGGGTCACAACCTGACTTCTCCAAACATCTCCATGGAACCAGGTGACCGGTGGGTCCCATTCCTGCCTTTCACAAACTTATCCATGGAGGTCAGATGACCGGTGGATCCAAATCTTGACTACCCCAAACGTATCCATGGTTCAGCGATGGTCAATGAAGCAGATCTGTATTCTTTCAGTCGGGCCGTGGTCCCCTAAGCTGGCATCCTGTAGAATGACAAATCTTTGTCCTTTGTGATTCAGCCATGATGTCTTGGCTGCAGTCTTGTAAAGAGTCTCTGGTTCTTTGGATGTTTGGATGTCTGGATGTATATCTGTATATGGAGGTATCTGTTACAGAGGAGCATAGATCCTCTTTTTATAGTTAACAACTGTCCTTCAAACCAGCATCCAGAGGTAAAACGGAAGCATGGTGAGGAGATCAACTCGCATTGTTTAATTATTTAATCTATTTGCATAGTTTTTACTCCTCTGTTTTGCAAGTCAACAAGTTAGCTGGCCTGGACAATGTGTAATCAACATATCAGCAAACATCATTATTCAATAATCCTGCATCTCTAGTCATTCAGGATAACAGCACAATATGTTACATCAAATGTCAACTTACAAATCAATATTGCAGGCTTATACAAACAAAATTGTGTGTTTTCTAGACCCATCAGAAAGAAACACATAAATTAAAAAGTAAATATATAGATAACAGTCAATGACTCCTGGCTTACTGAAAATAGACGTCTGGTTAAAGAAGATAAAATCCTGTGTCGTCACAACTGGCTATGTTACATTTTTGCATTTTTTCATAGTCAATCCAAAGTTCTTAGGGTTTCAATGAGTCTTTGATGTATGGTAAGATATTTCTGTTTGGTAGGAGGGAGCTTGCTGCATCTGGAACCTTCCATCACTGTATAGAATAAGTAAAAAAGCTTCATCTCCTAAGTCAGTGCCTATTAACAATATAAGGGATGATGAGGCGATAGAAGGTTCTACATAGAAAACATCCCCATAGAGCCTCTTTCCTTATTTTGGGCCATACAACCAAACACGTACCCATTTGGATCATGAAAATCTCATTTAACATCCACAAGGATCTTCTTGGCTAATGATGAGTTACTCGCAAAGACGGAAACTTGTTAGGTTCCCACCTCCAATTGGATCAGGGGTCAGCTATAGTGGAGTCTTGTTTTGCCACGAGATGCCAGGCTGCTACTTGAGAAATGTATCTGTATTATGCAAATGTATCAAAGGCAGCTATGGAGCTCACCCCGCCTGATGCTCATAAGATAGCTGGGAGAATTGATACCGACGGATGCCAGATCTCGCTGTTGCAGGGCAGCAGCTTTGGAACGGAAGAAAGAGAGGTCGGCACTTCCATCCAGCAATATAAAATGTCAATAATCTTTTATTGATGATCCATTAAATAAGAAGTAACATAAGAGGGAACTAAAACACTGACGCGTTTCTGGCATGTTAAACGTCCTTCATCATAACATGGAAGCCGAATGAAGAGACTCTCCGTATAAATTGGGTGGAATCAATAACAAGTGATTTAGAGCATGATGTATATTCAACCAATGGAGGAAACACACCATAGCTATATACAAATGATCAATTTATAACAAATCAATTTAATCAAAGTCAATATATATCGAATAAATCATTTCTAAAATTCATGCTCCGTGGATATTTTGTATCAAGCGTTAATATCCAAAAGGTTTCACGTAGAGTGAAGCGTTTCTGCCAACTGCCCCCTCTGGTAGGACGTGCAACCCTTTCCATGCCATAAAACCTTAAATGTATCATGTCACACATGACATTGGCTTCCTGCACATTAATAAAAAACTTTAGATTTTAGTCAGGTTGTTCTGCTAGTGAGGCTCGGAAATAGACTGGGTGATAGGATATTACCTAGTGGTCGCCCACCTTTTCGAGACACATCTGCAACCCCTGAAATGATTTGCCTCAAAATATCATCCTGATTAACCACAAGAAAATTCCTTTAAATAATATGTTTCATTTTGTTAAATTGCCAACTGAAAGAAGTAGCGAAGGTAACAGCTGTAGAAGAAATGTCAAGTTTGGAATATTGCACAGAAGTGTCTTCCTAGCTTTGGATTTAACCTTTTCTAAGGCAGTGTGAATTAAATGTCTCTTTTATCCTCTTTAATGTAACCTGGTCTGCAGTATGGCGCCTTGTTTGAAGAACCTGTCATCATCTGAACAGGTGCGTCTGAAACTCATAAACTCGCCTTACAGAATAGCGCTAATTGTACGTTGTGAATGACTTCTACATTGGAGAATTGAGTTTCCAGATAAAGCCTTTCTATAAAGGGAAGTGTGAACCCTGCTATCAATGTGATCCCATGAAGAAGGAATCCCATAATATAAAATAACAAATACGGAATAAAGTTTGTGATGTTCAACATCTTTCCAAATCATACCTAAAGGAGGTCGTCCACATAGCGGCCGTACCACACCAGCTGATTGGCAAAGGGTGGTTTACACTGAAAATACATTTCTCTCACATAAGTCCAGGACATAACAAAAATTGCAAATGAAGGGGAAGATGATGCACCCTTTGGTGCTCCAACAGTTTGTAAGGACAATTTGGAATTAAACATGAAATAGTTACTATATGTCCAATACTGTAAACTAGTGAACATGAATTGTTTGAGTTCATTTGTGTAAGATCTGTAACTGTCTAGACGATTTTGTATGGCATTGACAGAAAACTGGTGGGGGACTGGAGTATTATTATTATTATTTATTTATATAGCACCATTAATTCCATGGTGCCGTACATGAGAAAGGGGTTACGAACAGAGTCCAAGATGAGTTGAGTATGAGTTGATCACATCACATGTGATAAACAGATAACTAAGACAAATGAGCTATCTTTCAGTTATCCCGGGATTCTGGCAAACAATGATTGTAAATGTCATCTAGCCATTTGTTGATCCCCCCAATCACTGAAACGATGGGTCGCAGTAGAGGGGGTGGGACATTTTTAAGTGTTTTGGATAAACCATGGAAAATGGGGAAGGGCTTTTAGTGTGCCAGAAACGCGTCCATTTTTTAATTCCCCTGTAACAACTCTGCTGGCATCACAGCATGGCCTCACATCTCTCACACAATCTTACCCACTGCTCCAGGCCATGAAGTGCTTTCTCTTTAATGCCAGCTCCATGTTCTGTGTCTCTGCTCTCTGCATGCCTCATGGCTATGTGTATAGGGGGCCGGCGCCTGAACTCTCTGGTTCTTATAGGAATCAGGTGCATCTGTCTAATCAGTTTCTGACCAATTACCAAGAGGCCTCCTGTATATAGTGCAGCTCCACCCTGTGGTCTGGGCCTGTGCAATGTGTTAGCTCAGTTAGTGTTTAGCTGCTGAGTTTGCCAGGCCTTGCTCTGAGTTACTCCCTCTGAGCTTTTCTCTGTGCTATTGCCTTGATCTTGTAGTCCGCCCTCCAGGAGGCAGAATATCCTGGTCCCTGTGTCTTTGTCCCTGTGTCTTGTTCTATTGCCTTGTCTGTACTTTGTCTTTTCTCGGTCTCCTTGTCTGTGGCTTCCTTCCCTGCTTTCTTTCCTTGTGTTTTCTGCCTGCTTACACTCCGCACTCAGACCTTGCTTCGCACTCTCTGGCTTTGCTCTGTGGCTCCGCTCTTTGCGGTTCTATCTGGCTCCGCTCTTTGCGGTACTATCTGGCTCCGCCTCCTGTGTTTCTGCACTTGGCTCCGTCTCTGCTCTTGGCTCCGCCTCCAGCGTCTCCGCTCTTGGCGTTACCTCCAGCGTCTCCGCTTTTGGTTCCGCCTCCAGCGTTTCTGCTCTTGGCTCCGCCTCCAGCGTCTTCGCTCTTGGCTCCGCCTCCAGCGTCTTTGCTCTTGGCTCCGCCTCCAGCGTCTCCGCTCTTGGCTCCGCCTCCAGCGTCTCCGCTCTTGGCTACGTCTCCAGCGTCTCCGCTCTTGGCTCCGCTCTTGGCTCCGCCTCCAGCATCTCCGCCCTTGGCTCTGCCTCTTGCGGCTCCGCCCTTGGCTCTGCCTTCTCCTTCTCTTCTCTTAGTTCCACCTTCTACTTGTTACTTGGTCCTCCTGTCTGAACAGGTTCCAACCTGTTTCTCATACCTGCCTGCAGACCGGTCCCTACCGGTTCTTCCTATGTTCCAGCTGTACCCGCCTGCCTACCAGAGAGCCAGCCGTGTCCGCCTGCCCGCCAGTGTCTCTGTTGTACCCGTCTGCCTGCCTGTGTCCCAGCCGTGCCCGCCTGTCAGCCAGTGTGCCAGCCGTGCCCGCTCCGTTCCTTAGTGGGATCAGCAGCCACAGCCAGACACCACCCTGGAGTGGTACCTGGTAGCTTCCTATTGTACAAGTCTGTCCTCACCATCAGAGGCTCCAGCGAACACCTAGGAAGCTACTTAGTTACGCCCCTTCCAGGGAAGTTTGGTCTGTGGTCCAGTCCACACCCCCGTATGCCCGCGCCAACCAGTCTGGGCGCGTGCGTGACATCCCCCCTTGAGTTCCTTCGTTTTTTTTTGATCATCAATAAAGGATTATTGACATTTTCTAATACCGGAGGGAAGTGCCGACGTCTCCTTCTTCCGTTTATATGTAAATGTATCATTACCGTTACCACATCCAAGGACACCAATACCGGAGGTCATTTACAGACATAAGAAGAAGCCGGAAAAAGAATTTCAGTGAAAAACAATCGTGTTTTTTGGGAATTTTTTGAAAGGTAATTTCAGGCTTCAATGCATTTAGACAACGTGGGCAGAAATAAAAGTTCTTCTACAGACATTTCCTTTTTTCTGAAAACTTGTTGTTGCTGCACTTTTCCTAATTTGTAGGTCTTTCACCGGTTCCAAATTTATTAATAATTACTTTTGTTGTTTTACTCGGAGAAACCGACTCCCAGCTGAGAAAAAATATTTATCTGTAGATATGATAAAAAGAATCGAGTGTGGCTTGAAGAATATGGGCTAATAGAGCCGTGTGGAAGAGCGTTAGTGTTTTGTTCGCATTTATTAGCTAAATCCTCCCACACTTTCCATAATTCTAGACTTTCTGGCGTTCCCACTGCGCCACTTTTATAAATTATTGAATATCTCTTCTCCAGACAATCACACCCCACCCACATAATGAAAATCTTTTGATTTCTGGAAAATTTTATGAGGTATAAATATGCTAAAGAGCAGCAGTGCACCTTCAAAGTCTCAGCTCTCAATCGCCAGAAAATACCTTCCCTTCACGACGCATAAAAAAGGGAATCTGGAAGAAACCTAATCATTCATAAAAGTAGATATCCTACAGTTCTATGGTCTGTATAACAAGGAGATTATCTGTCATGACGATAGCTTTACTGTTTCTTTTATGAATAAAGTAAAAAAAAAAAGTATCAAAGCCTGAATCTCATTCAAGTCCATGTAAATCTGTCAGGGAAACGTGTGAGATCTTAGTGACGATTCATTGTAACTGACACTTGCTACATTTTTTTTCATGTGGCTCGCAGCTTCTGAAGCTACATACAGTATATAGTAAAAGTATATGTTTGATTTTGTGTGTGGCATAAAAGCAAAGCCGTGAATAGATAGAAAAATGAAATGTACTGTTACAGAACCCCCAGCACCAAGAATATGTTATGCAGTATATATTATGTATAATAGGTTCCATGTGAAATGCATCAGTCCACAGGCTGCGCCCCTGGGCAGAGAGGACACGATATCCCCCTTCTGTCCTCCCCCACCTTTGTAATTCCCACAGTAAATATCAGCAGGCTCCGGCCCCCTGCGGCTATTGTAATGTATGCCTGGCCTGCTTTTTTTATTGGCCTGCCCTGTGTATCTGTGTTATATATTCTATGTGCTGTGAATAAAGTGTGTTCTTTTTAGACTGGAAATACGTGGAGTAGCAGTCAGCTTTTATATGCTCTCACATAATCAAGGAATTCCAGCCAGCGTCCTTCATTCAGAATCCAGCAAATGCAGAGTGGACCTCCTGAAACACGGGATGGTACTGAAAGAGATACCCCAGCTTGGTAGACCCCGTTACATGTACCAAAACAGGATAATAACATTTTACCCTATTGTGCGCTTTCCCCAAAATTTGAAGTCGTCATTCTTTTATTTTTTATTTTATTTTTATGGAACTATCTGCATTAAATTGTTGACATTTCCATTAACCTCTGGAGCAGTCACAGTAACTTGAAACTTCCTAGTTCAGTGGCTATTTTTTTTCTCCTTCGCTGTACAGACTGGGAGAGGATAAGCAGAGTCATCTCATGATACATTAAGTGTAAGATCATCAAAGCTCATTTGTTCTGCTGGGAATTTAGACTAGGCAAGATAGCAAGATTATATACACATAATGCTTTGTAGGCAAAGTATAATATGAAAATATATTATATACATATACATCATAAAAAGAAAGTCCTGTTTAAATAGAACATTTAAATGAACCAGCATGGTGTTTTAGGAAAGTGATCGAAATTTGTACAAATAAGGTTCCAACGCCACAGCTTTGAGTTCTGTTAATATGAATATATATATGATATATTGTCATAAGAAAATTATCCATTTGTTAACGCAAATTTGTAACTTTGAATTGTTTTTTGTGTAACTATTTAAATTAAAATATTTTTTTTCAGCTTTGCTGGGAAAGAATGAGCAGAGTCGTCTCAATATGCATAAAAGATAGGAAAGATCACGACAGTTCTATTGTATTTCTGGGGGTATTGATAAGGAAAGATAGCAAAACTATACATGTAAAAGGCTTTGTATACAGCTCCACGGTCACCGCATGGTCTCTGTGGCTCTATGACATTACTCAGCCAATTTACTCCCATTAATTGGAGTCTCCTTAAAGCAAATAAACCCTACTGTATATTTAGATAGGAAAAGACTGGAGAGCAAGGAGTAATGAGTAGGGTTGAGCGAAACGGGTCGGCCAGATTCAGAAGTCGCCGACTTTTGGCAAAGTCGGGTTTCATGAAACCCGACCCGACCCCTGTATGGGGTCGACCATGAGGTCGGCGATCTTCTGATCTGGAATCGGAATTCCAATACCGAGTTCTGATATGTTTAAGATATCGGGAATCGGTATCGGAATTCATATTTAAGTGTAAAATAAAGAATAATAAAAAAAAAATATTGATATACTCACCCTCGGACACACCCTGGTTCTCACCGGCAGCCTTCCTTCCTAAGAATGAGCGCCTGAAGGGCCTTCGATGACGTCGCGGCTTGTGATTGGTCGCGTGAGCGGTCACATGGGCGGTCACGCGACCAATCACAAGCCGCGACGTCATCTAAGGTCCTTCAGGCGCTGATTCTTAGGAAGGAAGGGTCCGAGGGCGCGTCCGAGGGTGGGTATATTCCTAATAGGTATATACTCACCCTCGGACGCGCCCTGGTTCTAACCCTCAGCCTTCCTTCCTAAGAATCAGTGCCTGAAGGACCTTAGATGACGTCGCAGCTTGTGATTGGTCGCATGACGCCCATGTGCCGCTCACGTGACCAATCACAAGCCGCGACGTCATCGAAGGTCCTTCAGGCGCTCATTCTTAGGAAGGAAGGCTGCCGGTGAGAACCAGGGCGCGTCCGAGGGTAAGTATATCAATATTTTTTATTTTTATTCTTTATTTTACACATTAATATGGATCGCAGGGCCTGAAGGAGAGTTTTCCTCTCCTTCAGACCCTGGGAACCATTAGAAACCCAATGCACTGCATTGGGTTTCGTGTTTCGGCCGACCCCGACCCCGACTTTTCTATAGGATCGGCCGATTTCAATCGACCCGACTTTTGAAAAAGTCGGGTTTCGTGAAAACCGACCCGATCCTATAAAAAGAAAAGTCGCTCAACCCTAGTAATGAGTGATCATAACAAATTTTAATTGATGATTGACAATAAGACAGCTACTAGTAAAAAAGTACAAAGTGTATGTACAATGAAACGATGAATATGGGGGGGAAAGTATAAGCCAAGTGGAATGGAGAATACATGCTGTAATACACACACAAAACAATGGCCTCTTACCAAATGGAGAAGAACTCAGGCTGTCGAGAGGCCGGTTGGGAACCCCATTTTGCTTTGTGTGTTTTGTGTGTATATTACAGCTTGTACTATCAGTTACACTTGGCTTATACTTTCCACATTCACACATATGCTGCCTCTTGTATATTTATTGTGCACACTCCTATGCAATCTATGGAATACTTGTTACCCATGTGATGCACAGACCTCCGGCTGGTACAGTCTTTGTCTATCTTTGCTACATTGTATATACGCTTTTGTACTTTTTTACTACTAGCTGTCTTATTGTCAATCATGAATTAAAATTTGTTCTGATCACTCCTTACTGCTTGTTCTCCAGTCTTTTCATCTCCATGCAAGGAGTGAATATTTTTGGGTGTTGGCTCTACTTGCCCCCTTGGATGGTGCTGCGTCCCCCATACTCCATGCCTTTGGGTTTTGTTTTACTCTCTGTATACTAGATAGCAGCAAAAGAAAATGGGTGAGTCTCCAAAACAGAAGGGAAGGCTTATGTTTTAAAAAATATATAGGTACACTCGGGTTAGGGCATTCCCTATGAAAGGTTTTTGAACATTTTGAAAAACCTCATAGAGCTAAAAAAATTCTATCACCAGCCAAACTGATTGTAGCCAACGATTGTTGTCATGGTGATGTGATTATGAGCCATGGAGGATGATGGAATCATCAGGGCGGGGATATGAAAATAAGTCACAAATGTTTTCATCACTATAACTGCTCCATTTTGTTGTTTTCTTTTTTTTTAAAAAAATAATGGAAGCCCCTTTAAAGAGAATATATGGAATCTGGAGCTTTTTTATAGGGTAGGCCAGAACTGGGAGAAAGTTTGGGTTTCATCTTGTGGTCTTGTAAAGGGTATGAGATTAGCGATTATTAGTGGACAATAAAAACTCATTTCCACATTTCTTAATATTTTAACTTATTACATTTTGCTTCAGACTGATTTTTATCTAACCAAGGAAAGTTTCCAAGTGGCTGTTTTGGTTTTGGAATAATTTCCTCCATGGGAAAAACTTTGGGACTCTCCTAGTGGCAGCAAAAGTCATGACATTGGTATTGTTCGATAGCTTAGTTGGATCCTCCTATCTTCAGGCCCCCCTCCCGAGTACCCAAATAAACCCCAACCCCAATAAAGACAGGATTCAAAACTTGGATAATAATTGGCCACAGTGGCCTTTATTATAAACATACAAACATAACGGTAAAGTAACATGGGGAGGTCCTTGAAGCTCCAAACTGGTGGTAAACCATAATATAGAGTGGACAGAAAACCAGACCATAATTTACTCCCAGCCGCAACCACCTGGCTAGGGAGCACCAAAATACCCCGAAGGGTTACCATTGTCCACTTAACACCTGGGAATCCGGCCCACCGTTGCCAAGATTCCTCCAAACCACCAGACCCGAAACCAAACTTTACACCAACTGAAGAATTCGTATCCCGACGGATCCCCCAGGCCAATTTAGTACCAACTCCAAGGACCCCTCCCACCGCCACCAGCCACCATGACCCAGAGCAACTTAGCCCCAAAAAACACTCCAAACGAGGAAGCAGAAAAAACAGGGCAGGCGGGCGGGAACTCACTATTGGCCTCAAGAGCGGGAACTGGCCAACCCCACCCCCTCCTAGCCCTATAAAACCCCCCCTAATGCATACTACCCCCCTCCCCTAAAACATGTCCCCACCCCCTCTATCCTCCCTCTCCAAACCCCTGTCATGACGGCCTGCACGTACGCCGTCTGGGGGGGAGGGGACGGCTCGCTCCGGCCTGCTCTTATGTTTCAGGTATCACACGGCCCCATCAATGGGGCACCTTACGGGGTATGGCCGGTCACCCACAGAAACCTTTCTTTACAATGACTTTAGGTCATGTTGTGATTAAGTTTTACTGGAGAAGGGACAGAATAATCACCGAGACCCAGTCATGCGCTAAAAACACAATGCATAACATGAAGAAGAGGCAACAATATAACTGTGCCCATCTTGGTGTAGAGTTTGCCACCTTGACAAAAGGACCTAGCGTATTGTTCTCCTGGACCAACATCAATGGTAATGAGACCAACCAGAGCTGAGTCCTCTGCCCACCACAGTTGTCGAGGGTCTTAACTCTGTGATAAAATACATTGTTGCACAACGTAAAGGATCTGATTAGTGATGACAACACCCTGGAATATATTAAATGCGCCGCGATATTAGTGTCCACAGCACTTTACAGCCGGATAACCGCCAGACAAAGACTTCTCTCCGACAAACACTGGGTAATAAATCTGAATCAGTCCCTCCGGTTAATCACCAAGTAGCATAAGTCTCTTTACACAATATTTATCCCGTCATCAGGAGAAGATTACAGCACTGAACTAGTCTTGTAGAAGTAAACTCAACCATATGTTCTGTGTGAGTCAGTCTGGAAAATTATCCAAAAACATGAAAGTAATTAGTGGCGTTCTCTTCTTATTCCCAGGCCAATCGATGACTTGTTCAAGGCGTCTGCTCCTCTAACGACACCTCCCTGCCCAAGAATAACGCTGCAGTATATAGCATCTCTCCTAATCTATAGGGCTGATGACAGGGAGAAATATAACGTTGGCCTGTTGTCAAACTATTGCTGGATGTTATATGGAGTAAATCACAGGAGCAGCCGGATTCCTAGTAATGGACGCAGGATGTGGCAGGCCCATGCTGACGGCGAAGGACGTGAAGGTGCAAAATACTGATGACCAACCACTCACACACCCATCATCCATGGGAGGAGGGGAGCGGCCGAACATTGTTACTGCTCATGGATGAGGCTTGTATAGGACACCAGTCACACACATACACATTGAGCACCACACCGGCTTACAGCCTATTGGTCACACCCGTACTGTTAGATCAGGCGACTGCCCGGCACTATATAAGGGCACCCTACAAGAAGAGAGCCCCCAATTATCCCACCTACAGTACTGGGCCCGGAAAAGATGAAATGCATGAGGTTTTAGTTGATATTTTGCAATTTTTGGCCAAATTTTGCAATTTCACATCTCGCGTCAATGGTCTTCATTGTCTTGTGTGTCTCTACACTAAAATTAAAAGTGATTCCTTGAATAAAGGCATAAAAGGTCGTAGTGTGAGGAGCGGTGTCATCAGTATGTTGCACCTGTGTCGCCTCCGCCTTTTGCATGGGACTGCTGCATCCTGTGACCTGCAGCTTTTTCCTTTGGCGTCATTGGGATTCACGTACTTTTTTTTCTGTATTTTGACCACAATATCAAATAAAACCTCTTGTTTTTTTCATATTTGTGGGATACAGGCCCATAGTGCTGATGGGGATCTTCATGTCTCTGTGAGGATCATTATATGGTGCAGGGCTGCCTTCTTGATCTAATAGTGTAGCATCAGTGTGACTATAGGCTGCAAGCCAGACACTGCTGTGGTGCCCCAGGGTCCTGGTCGTCACAGTGACATTGCTTTCCTCATGGGGAGAGTGTGTGGGAAGTTATACCATCTAGCTGCCTTAAATCACCCCAGAGGACCCCTTAAAGCAGCATCGGTACCTATTGACCGAATACCACGGGTGGCGTCACAAACTTTATTCAATTTCCCTTTCACATGGGCGCCCAAGGCCACAGACCAGGTCGCCGCCACCGTGACATCCCCCTGTGAACACTGGACCTGGTACTGGGTACTCCACGGCCCTGGTGGGCGACTCACTACAATGGGCTGTAATAAGCCGGACAGTACAATGGGCTGTAAAATGGACAGTACAATGAGCTGTAATAAGCCGGACACTACAATGGGCTGTAATAAGCCGGACACTACAATGGGCTGTACGCTGGACAGTACAATGCGCTGTAATAAGCCGGACACTACAATGGGCTGTAATAAGCCGGACAATACAATGGGCTGTAAACCAGACAGTACAATGCGCTGTAATAAGCCGGACACTACAATGGGCTGTAATAAGCCGGACACTACAATGGGCTGTAATAAGCCGGACACTACAATGGGCTGTAATAAGCCGGACACTACAATGAGCTGTAATAAGCCGGACACTACAATGGGCTGTAATAAGCCGGACACTACAATGGGCTGTAATAAGCCGGACACTACAATGGGCTGTAATAAGCCGGACACTACAATGGGCTGTAATAAGCCGGACACTACAATGGGCTGTAATAAGCCGGACACTACAATGGGCTGTACGCTGGACAGTACAATGGGCTGTAATAAGCCGGACACTACAATGGGCTGTACGCTGGACAGTACAATGGGCTGTAATAAGCCGGACAATACAATGGGCTGTAATAAGCCGGACACTACAATGGGCTGTAATAAGCCAGACACTACAATGAGCTGTAATAAGCCAGACACTACAATGGGCTGTAATAAGCCGGACACTACAATGGGCTGTAATAAGCCGGACACTACAATGGGCTGTACGCTGGACAGTACAATGGGCTGTAATAAGCCGGACAATACAATGGGCTGTAAACCGGACAGTACAATGGGCTGTAATAAGCCGGACACTACAATGGGCTGTAAAATGGACAGTACAATGGGCTGTAATAAGCCGGACAATACAATGGGCTGTAAGCCGGACACTACAATGGGCTGTACGCTGGACAGTACAATGGGCTGTAATAAGCCGGACACTACAATGGGCTGTAAAATGGACAGTACAATGCGCTGTAATAAGCCGGACAATACAATGGGCTGTAAAATGGACAGTACAATGCGCTGTAATAAGCCGGACAATACAATGCGCTGTAAACCAGACAGTACAATGGGCTGTAAGCCAGACACTACAATGGGCTGTAAACCAGACAGTACAATGGGCTGTAAACCAGACAGTACAATGGGCTGTAATAAGCCGGACAATACAATGGGCTGTAAACCAGACAGTACAATGGGCTGTAAGCCAGACACTACAATGGGCTGTAAGCTGGACACTACAATGGGCTGTAATAAGTCAGACACTATAATGGGCTGTAAGGTCGGTTTCACACGTCAGTGCCTCTGGTACGTGCAGTGACAGTTTTCTCACGTACTGAAGACACTGACACACGTAGACCCATTCAAATGAATGGGTCTATGTAGATGTCAGCGTGTTTTGACGGACCGTGTGTCCATGTGCAAAACACACAGACATGTCCGTTTTTACCCGGACACACGGGCCACTAAACGTCCTGCACACGTGCACACAGAGAACAGTGTACACTGCCCACTGTGCGCATGGACGGCCACAGGGGAAGCAGCGCTACTGTGAGCCGTTGTTCCCCTGCGTGTGGTGCTGAGCGCGTCTTTCATCCATTGTCCCCTGCTGTGCCGGCGAGCAGGTTTATAATCAACGAAAAAAAATTCACAGGTGCGGACAGCTATTCTCAGGCTGGTAAGTGGCCATGGATATGGGCCCCCCAGCCTAAAAAAAGCAACCTGCAGCTACCCTGAAAAGGCGAATCTATTTGATGCCAAATTGTAATTTTATTGTCTCTCCTCATTGTATCTTTTTCCTCCCCATCCCTACAGGGTTGGATAGAGATAGGAGGGACAGCCGGCGGGGAGCGGGGGCGTCACCGCGCAGGTTATGGGGTGCCATACTCCGCTGGTAGGGACAGTTCAGATTAGAGTCAGGTACAGGCACCTCCTGGTATCCTTTGTAAATGGTGGTAGTGGTCTCTGATTATCACTTTACTGCGTTAAGACGTTATTAAAGATAATTTTTAAGCACAGTTTTGACATTTTTGTTTATATGGTTCTGTACAGAGAAAATCCATTTTCTAGCTGTGATTTTTACAGTCAGTCCCACGCAGTAATCCATATCTACGGGAATTTACAACCGGGAGTGATGCTAATGCGACCGCTCCCGGCTGTAAACTACTGGTGAATGAATGAAACGCTGGGAGCGGAGCTGCGGTGAATAGCGGTGACGTCACCAAAGCTGCGCTCCCTGGCGGCCTGAACTACAATGAACTCTTCAGCGTGGGAAAATGCCAGCTGATTAGTAGTCGTCATCCAGAGACTGAACAGTGGCAGGGTCAGTATTTGCAAAGTTTGTTCACTTCATCTTCTAGATGCATTTATTGCAACTTATCTGTTAAAAATTAAAAAGTGTGAGAAGGAAAGTTTGATTGAACCAGAACAGAAACATTATTTAGGGGAATCTGGTTTAAGTGGTGGTTCCAGGCCGATGTGAAAAGGAAAGACATTTTTTGAGCACATTGGCTCAGTGGTTATTATACGGTGGCTTAGTGGTTAGCAGTGGGGTCTTGGATTTAAATCCCACCATTAACAACATCTGCAAGGAGTTTGTATGTTCTCCCCGTGTTTGCGTGGGTTTCCTCCCATACTCCAAAGACATCCTGATGGGGAATGTAGAGCCCCAATGGGGACAGTGTCGATAATGTCTGTACAGTGCTCTGGTATATGTTCATGCTACCTAAGCAATAAAAAAAATCTCTATTTACCCATATTATTTTCTGCATGTGACTTTATTCAACTGGACCTACAAAGCTAGAGCGGGGAATATTGCGTTAACCCTTGGAAACCATCGTCCTCTGTGCGCAGGTGGCTCCTCGTATCAGGCAATCAACAGGAGCAGCCTGGCTCCAAGCTGGGAGCATCAGCCACGAAGGTCGCACAGCCCCATCCAAAAATCTGATTACTTTTGTGTCTCGCTATCTGAACAGCGATGATTTTTCCTCCAAATTTGGTGACGCACAAAGTCTTCGTTTTCTCATTAGGTTTCCTTTCTCTTCTGTTTGACTCCACATTTTTTCATTAAATACCGGGATGTTTACCCAAAGCGTTGCCCCTGTAAATACATATTTCCCAAATATTTCCCAAGGTAAAGGCCACCATTCACCAAAGTCTATTTTCCAGGAACCGTCTTTTCCGGTGTCTGTGGCCCAAACACTTGGGTTTTCTACACCGGGGGAAACATTTCATTTGCTGCATAACCCGCCCATGCTCTGTGCTTAGAGTTTCCTTATTTGACTTCATACTTTTCTGACCATCACATTTCATTGCGGCGTCATTTCTGCTTCCCTGTTTATACGCACATTCTTATACAGACACAACATGTCAGGTTATAGGGTGACCTCGATGGACTTATCGCTACCATTAGCCTTAAAAACTATGAAACAATGAAACAAGAATTTTAAAAAATGTAACTACCGGTAATTCATGAGCCCTCGCCGTAGAGTCTGTGCAAGTCTTTCACTTAGATGGCTGTTCTGCTGCCTCAGACTCCGCTCACTTCTGAATCCCTGCAGCTACAATCATAGATGACGATCAACCACTGAACATATTCTAAACTCCTAACAACTGGATGAGAATAAAAACAGCGACAACCACTCGTAACCTAGAAATGTGGTGAGTGCAGTTGTCACATTTCCGTAGAGGAAAGTGACGGGACTAAATCCTACGGTAAGTGTCATGGTTGACGTCTTTCTTGATTGCTACCGTCGTTCTGAATTTTATTTCACGTAGTCTAAGACATTTTTTTTAAGGAATAACTCTATAAAATGAGACTTATAGTGATGCTGAAAAGAAGAATGAGATCAACACAGTAAGGAGAATGTGCTGGAAGTGTGAAAATCAACGCAGAGCGCAATCTACTCACTTGTGAAAATGCTAAACTATGTGCGAATTGTTCCAATGGATCATTTGGGATCAATCTGCACATCTGAAAAATATAATCTCCTACACATGTACTCGGCTTCTTCTGCGCCCGTTCTCAACAATGGCTCTTACTGTTTGCGTTTAAAAAAAAAAATGTAAAAGGGACAAAATTATTTTCCCCCAGAGCAAAACAGGTCACTGAAGAAAGTAGTTAACTATAAAGTCGCCCGAAAGTCGCCTGATGTCAGGACTGCAGCTCCGAGCTCTCACATTCCAGCACTAAAATCACCCGTGGTTTAGAAAATCCTAAATCGTCTGTTCCTCAAATCCAAATGTTACTATGGCCCCCATGACGACCACTCCAGGCCTAGACAAAGAGGGAACCCCGGAGTGAATGTGCAGCCCAATAGATTGCGCAGGAAAAGTGATGAGCGGATTTGCCCGAAAATCAAATTCAGAGGATTCAGCTGGTAAATTGTAATTTGTTGAGTTTATTCTCTTCTCTCCAGACCCTGGACCATAGATATATATCGGCTAAAACATTTAAAAAATCATGCTCTCCTCGCATCGGTCACCTCTCCCATCATCACGAAGAACAGGCGGCAGCTTTACTCTGTCTTTCGGCATATTTGGCATCTCCAGCGTAGACTAGCCCTCGTCACGTCATGGGCGCCAACAATGCTGGAAGAAGGACTGGACCAGACGAGGCTGCACAGTGGCAGGTGAGTTTTTAAAAATATATACATATATATTTTTTAATGCTTTCTCAGCCACTTAAATTCTAGTAAAATAGTCACTGACTGGCCGCCATATTATTCAATTCGCACACAACAAGTTGCAAAAAAATTGGAATCTGTTGAGTCCGTTTTCATGTGCCCAAAGGGTAAAATTACCCTGCACAGCTGCGTTCTCCAGGCAATGATCAGACATGATCACACTGTATACAGAGTGCTGCACCCAACCATAAAGAACAGAGGAACTGCCCAGTTTCTCTCCTGTTTCGGGGGCACTGTGGTATCTTTTACAATTCCTATAGATCTGCATGTTTTGTATGCACGACTGCATATGATATTTAGATATTTTGCTACATGTCTGTGTTCTATCCCTATTTATTTTGTCAAACACAAGAAGGGATCTCTTGAGATTTTTTGAATATTCCAAGAATGGAATTACTGTACCTCAAGGGAGAAAAGAGAGAAGATGGCGCTGAGTGTAGTAAGCTTACAAAAAGAAAGATTAAAATAAAAAAAAACAGGGAATTTGCTCTCCTTATGGAGTTGTGCATATTTGGGCACAATTCTTAGAAATGCATGAAATAAATCCAATCTGCTGCGCTGATGGAAAGTCTTAAAAGGGAATTCCAACAGTGCATAATGAGGGCGAAGATACCAGGTGAAGGGCGCTCCCATGGCAGCAGATCAAATAACCAAAAAAGCACCAGAAGAATGAAATAAAATTATTTATTTAAAAACACAACATGTTTCAGCCACATCCAGACTTCCTCTGGTGTCAGGCTGGTTACAGTCGAAACACATTATGATTGTAATTTTATTTTATTCTTCAGGTACTTTTTTTGGTTATTTGATTTCATCTACTACCGTGGGAGCGCCCTTCCCCTGGTATCTTCACCCTCAAGATCTTTTTGAAACATTTATTCTTTTCGAAACCTTTTTTTTGGCTAAATAACAATATTGTAGAAAAGCGTCTGGTACAAATACCACTATGTGCAGCCGTCCATCCATCCCTGGCTCACTGTGATGAGTGGGTGTTTGATGGAGTCAAGGATGAGGTGTGAGACCCCACAATGTGTCTCTGGCAGCCACATGGGGAATAGATGGTGCGGGTGTCCAGCATCCGCACAGGAAACGGGGATCGCTGGGGGTGTCAGCAGTCGGATTCCAAAAGGTATCACCTATCTGTTAGATAAGTGATCATTTCTTCACCCCCCAGGTCCTTTGAGTGCGATGGCTTGTAAGTTACATGATTAAAGATGGGCATGATTAATAGAGGTTGAGTCTGGAGCGTTTCTCCTATGTGACTCATGGTACCTCAATCCACCATTGCCATAGGTACGTCATACCAATACTCGCTCTTCTCAGTGGTTTTACTGGTGCACAACTCCTGATATTGTTAGGGTTGCACGATCTGTAGAATCTGACGCGGAAACCGCCTTCTGTGCCAATTACTAAAATAACCTTCTTAATGCAAATTACAAACTATCAGAAGTATTAGGAGATTCTGAGGAAGCCATAGTGTAATCCTACGCCTATTGATTACAGGTGTGCAGGGATCACCACATCTATGTAACCCCCCTGCGTATCAACCCCAGAAAATGGCAAGTTTTCCAAAAATGACGAGTTTTCCATTTCCAAATCTGTGACTCTTGGCTAATGAACGTTGAGCAGAATATCCTGGCAGAGAAATCCTAAATGTGACACCTTAGAAGAATCCCCGTGTCCATATGGTATGGGTTACTGTACATTATCGCAGGGTGAAAAACACCTGGACTGCCCCACAAAAAAATCACTGAGACCAAAGAGGAAAGAAAGGGAAACATATTTTTTTCACAAAATTTCCACCCGAGCCAAAAACATTTCTGGAAAGGAGACGTATCAAATGGTACAGAAAACATTTCATATCATAGATGTTGAATATTTCAGGGTTATGATCCATTTTTTAGCTTGTGGTCGTTCAAAAAAATAGAATTTTAATACCAAAATAACATTTATACAGCAAATGCTGGAGAATTTATCTTCCACGTCTGTTATTTCACAGAGGTGAATGGATGGCTCCAGTTCAGACATAAGGACGTGTGTTTTTCTAGCTCTTACATTTATTGGGTCGGGACAAGTGCATTGCCTGACGGACTTCTCAGGAGGCTTTAGGCACAGAAGTGTGCTGCATCGGCTACACCTTAGCGGGGTTCTTCCATTTAGGAAACCAAGTTTGTTTTCCTCATGAATAAGCCAAACGTACTAAAAAGAACAGTAACAAAGTGCGACTCATTATGTTGGACCCCAATGGGGGCGCTATAGACCAATCAAACACTTGCCGCCAAGTTTCCCTACAGATTACAGCTGATTACCAGATGCGCCGATACAAGACCGTACATGATTATCTTGTCAAGATGTCTGGCTGACCAGAGTGGACAGCTCCTTTAGGTCAGATATAGCTCGAATCAGAGGACTTTTCAGAATAAGTTGTCATGTGAACATGAAGAATAACATTATTTATTGACACTATATGTCATTTTCCTGCATTTTCCCCTCGGCAGGCTCTACCTGAAATATTCAGTTGCCTCTGAGCTAGTGGGAGGAGACCAGATGATGTCTATAATGTGGCAAGAGGCATTAGCCGTGAGCGAGGTACTTGCCTTTCACGCCACGATACTCTACATGAAAATGAGGGTCCTGGCTGGGTGTGTGGACTTTGTCTACAGGGGCGCTACACCCTTGTAGGCCACGTGATGCCGGTGACTTCGGCTGGTCAGGACCAGATGTTGTCAAGTTCAGTGAGGGAGACCACCAGTCAAAATAAATTGTCTTTTACTGAACATCAACGTAGGGAGGAGCATGTATAGTGGATGGCGGGTGGAAATCTTCATGGACGCTTCTCTTAACACACAGAGCATCTTCATACACATTCTCTCTCGCCTTCCTAAACTCACTCAGTTCTTCCTCAGTTAGATCCTCTGTCTTCACCACCACCCAGCACTAGGCTTCAGGAGCGTCCCTTGTCCCCAACAACGGCACTAAAGTCCAGTAAGTGACAGTCCTCGACTTCAGCCTGCGGCTCCACTTCCTTTTTCCCTTAGAGGAGCTACTGATGCCACCAGGGCCTTTACTTAACGTCTCTGCTTGACGGCGCCTTGGAACTACCTGGGCAATCTCTTTATCTCCTGTTTTCTGCTCTGAGGCGTCCTTTTACCTCTTTGGCTTTCGAACATGGGATTGTCCCGCTAGGCCTCCTTCCCTGGATCCTGTCTCTGGTAAATCACTCACTCTGTCTATCACTTTTCCTCATCTTTACTCTGGATCTCGCTATCTATTTTCTCGGTCTCCTCTCACTTCATGGACACCGACTTCATGCGGCTCGGTTTGCTGGTCAGACCTTAGGTCTGTCTCTGCTGTATACTATACTAAATACTAGGTCATATCTGAGTCCTGACAGAAAACTCCCTCTGTCCCTTAACCTTAGCCCCTCCCACCCTGGGCTAGTCCCAATCCATTAACTCTAACTGTCCATAGCAACCACTTAGTACTGGGCAGAACACAACTCTGTCTGTCAACACGCATTACTACACATCACATCACATTACATTATTACACATAGATCTTCATGGGGGAACGTGGGCAAAACTTCCATATTCTTACAATGTCTTCCATACACAGCAGATAAATAAAAGAATTGCTGTGGATATGATCCGTGCTGCTGAATAAATGTAGGTCCAGATGTATTTTCACATAGAGGATGGTGCTTTATTCCACAGCACACAGACATGAGAGATTCGTGCTCTTCGGTCTCAATGCAGGACATGTACAGAAGAAGCAGCAGCATGGAGGACAGTAGTGTTTTACTGCAATACTGAACAAAGTATCTGTGAATCCATATCTAGTGTGATATAAAACACTTACTAGAAAGTAGCCACGTAGAGGACATTACACAGCAGTAATAAGCATTGTGGCAATGAATAAAAAATTTGAATGAGGTACAGCATTTACTGTAATAGAAAGCAGCATTGTGAACATTATACTGCAGAACTGAGCAGTATATACGTGAATCTATACCTGGAATATCCATACCTGGAATTACATAAAGCACTTTCTTGAAAGACGGAGCATGGTGGGTATTATAATGCAGTAATGAGCAGTGTAGTGATGAATTCATACCCGGGATGAGCTAAAACACTTAGTAGAAAGAAGCATGATGGACTTTATATTGCAGTACTGAGCAGTATATATGTGAATCAATACCTGGGCTGAGATAAAACACTAAGTAGAAAGCAGCAGCATGGTGGACATTAAACTGCTGTAAATCCATACCTGGAATAAGATAAAACTCTTTAAAGAAAGACGCAACATGGTGGGTATTATACTGCAGTAATGAGCAGTGTGTATGGGAATCCATACCTCAAATGACATAAAACAGCTAGTAGAAAGCGTCTGCTTGGTGAGCATTATACATCAGTAATGAGCAGTGTCATGGTGAATCCATACCTGGAATGAGATAGAACACTTACTAGAAAGATGCAGCATGGTGAGTATTATACATCAGTAATGAGCAGTGTAGTGATGAATCCACACCTGGAATGAGATAGAACACTTACTAGAAAGATGCAGCATGGTGGTGAATATTATACTGCAGTACTGAGCATTGTAGGTGAAGAGAACTTACTAGAAAGAAGCATGTACAATGTACTGTGCATCCCTCTGCCGCTCTCTGTCTCGCTCTCTACCATTCCTTCCTTCCTTCCCCTCTCCCATCTCTGCCCACTGGAATCAGATCCTTCAGTAAGGAGACCATTTGTTTTCTTTAATACAAGATGGATTTTCGCTGTATTGCAGAGGGGATGATAATTTGAGGAGTCCTGTCAGCCGCCATTGACATCTGTTTTATAACCTCATCTGGCATTTCCTTATGGAGGAAATAAAGCTCTTTTTCCCCAGTAACAGCGCCACGCTTGTCTACAGGCTGATTCCGGTATTACAGCTCAGCCTCATTCATAGGCAGCTGATATAACCTGGAAATAAATCTCTCCGCAGCAGCAGCTGACCTGCTTGTTGATTGTCTCCATGTTCCACTAGGAAAGTTTTTGATAAATTGCACTAAGTAAAATTGAACTGAAAAATAAGTGAAAGCAGAAGAAGGTAATAACGATAAATTACAGAGATGCTGCTGGATTTTACAGTTGATGATTCCAGCAGAAGCCTCCGCCTTCAATAAAAATAGAATGTTTTTTTTCTTTTCTTTTTTTTATTTGCTAATGTTTTAGGTTTGGAGAGAAACAAAAAGCTTTTAAATTTTAGTGGGTTGAGCTGTCGTAACAATTTATAGGAGTCATGTCTGTACCAGCAACACATGCCAAGTCCGATGAAACCAATTCTTATTTCACAAGAATAAATCAGATCTCACTTTTGTTTCTACATTCCATGAAGGAGAGAAAAAAGACAATCTGC
This sequence comes from Ranitomeya imitator, assembly GCF_032444005.1. Lineage (NCBI taxonomy): Eukaryota > Metazoa > Chordata > Amphibia > Anura > Dendrobatidae > Ranitomeya > Ranitomeya imitator. The sequence goes on along the minus strand of NC_091289.1, from coordinate 198,319,217 downwards.
GCCCTGGAATGTATGATCTGCTCCAATTCCATCTACTCTATCTATTATCTATCTATTTATCTATGTATCCATATATCATCTATTATTTATCTATCTATCTATCTACTGTAATATCTATCATCTATCTATGTATCCATATATTATCTATCTATTATTTATCTATCTACTGTAATATCTATCATCTATCTATGTACCCATATATTATATTATTTATCCATCATGTCTATCTCTCTATTATTGATCTTTTATCTATCAATCTATTGTGGCCCAGCTGAGAATGACAGGGTTAAATCCCCGCTCTGCAGGGTCTTGACTAGATGCACCTGTAGGGTTCTGCTAAGAACCAGGGAGTAGGATCATGGAGTGTCAGTCCGTTGGATGTTGAGATGAGTTGAGTGCACTGCTTCTCAGCTGGTGAGTGACCAGCCAAAATGTGAGCTGTAGTTGAGAGACATGTGTCAGGCTTTCTCTCTGTATGGAGCCTGTGCTGAGCAGTCAGTGAGAGCTGCAGTCTGTTCAGTGTGAACTGTCCCTGGAATTTAATACTTCTATTTGGCGCTGAAAGCTGCTGGAGCTCAGACTGAAGGGGATATTGAGACTGGTGGGATTGTGCCTTTTCTGTGTATGCAATGAGCTCCGGAAGAAAGGACAGTCATCTGTTCAAATAATAATAATAATAATCTTTATTTATATAGCGCCAACATATTCCGCAGCGCTTTACAGTTTAACAGCTTCAAACACAACAGACATAAGTAACAACGTTAACAATACAATAAAAGCAAAATAATCCGCCCCTGCTCGTGAGAGCTTACAATCTACAATGAGGTGGGGAAGATAAAAAGTACAGGTGTGTATTTACAATTATGTATTTACAATGAGGGTCCGGCCATCTTCAGGGGGTGGGTGGATAGATGGAGATAGTGAATGGGCTACACACACATAAAATGACTGATTAGGGAACGTGATAGGCCGCTCTGAACAAATGTGTTTTGAGCGAGCGCCTAAAACTATGCAAATTGTGGATGGTCCTAATATCTTGGGGTAGAGCATTCCAGAGGACTGGCGCAGCACGGGAGAAGTCTTGAAGTCGGGAGTGGGAGGTACGGATTAGTGCAGAGGTTAGTCGAAAGTCATTTGCAGAGCGCAGTGGTCTGTTAGGCCGATAGACAGAAATGAGGGAGGAGGTGTATGGGGGGCCGCACTGTGGAGAGCTTTGTGGGTGAGAACAAGTAATTGTATCCTGTAATGAATGGGCAGCCAGTGTAACGACTGGCGAAGAGCGGACGCGTCTGAGTAACGATTAGCCAGATGGACGACCCTGGCTGCTGCATTAAGGATGGACTGGAGAGGGGAAAGTCGAGTGAGGGGGAGGCCAATTAATAGAGCGTTACAGTAGTCCAGGCGGGAGTGGATCAGGGCGACAGTGCGGGGTTTTTGTTGTTTCTATGGTGAGAAAAGGGCGGATTCTAGAGATGTTCTTTAGGTGTAAGCGGCACGAGCGGACAAGAGATTGTATATGGGAGGTGAAGGGGCACGAGCGGACAAGAGATTGTATATGGGAGGTGAAGGAGAGATTGGAGTCAGACATAACACCCAGACAGCGCGCCTGCTGCCGGGGTGTTATTATGGTGCCACCCACGGAGAGGGAAATGTCAGGTTTAGGGAGGTTAGTAGATGGCGGGAGCAGAAGAAGTTCACTTTTGGAGAGGTTGAGTTTCAGATAGAGCGGACATGATGTTGGAGACTGCGGACAGTCAGTGGCGTTCTGTAGTACAGCAGGAGTAAGATCAGGGGATGACGTGTATAGTTGTGTGTCGTCGGCATAAAGATGGTACTGAAAGCCAAATCTGATGATGGTCTGTCCAATTGGGGCCGTGTAGAGGGAGAAGAGAAGGGGGCCAAGGACTGAGCCCTGAGGTACCCGACAGTGAGAGGAAGAGGAGATGAAGTGGAGCCAGAGAACAGAACACTGAAGGAGCGGTCAGAAAGATAGGAGGAGAACCAGGAGAGAGCAGTGTCCCTAATGCCAAGTGACTGGAGCCTAGAGAGTAGGAGAGGGTGGTCAACAGTGTCAAATGGGTCATCACTGACATAGGTAATCACTGACAAAGTGCAGAGAACCACAAGTATCAGCAGTGTGACTCTAGTCACTACTCACGGACAAACCATGAGGCAGAAAAGTCAGACGTTCCGGGGTCAATACCGAGAGAGCATGTAAATGACAAGGGAAAAGACAAAGTCACGTCATAGTCTAGGGTTAATAACAAGAGATAGCGGATCAAAGCCAAAGGAAAAGAAAAAGAGATAGTCAGCACACGGTCCAAAGGTTCAGGCAGCAGAAGATCCGAACTCAGAACAGCAGAATCAGACTAACACTCACCAGGAAGCACAAACTACATCTGTAGGGATCAGGGGCAGACAGCTATTCATAGCTAGGACAATATCTAGCGCAAAGAACACCTGGAGAAAGTCTCGCACCTCCCAGTCACAGATTGGACAGTTGAGCTATTTATCTATTTATTATCGATCTATATATCTATTATCTATCCATTATCTATTACATATCCATATATTATCTATCTATATGTTATCTATATATCTATTATCTGTCTATCATCTAGCCATTATCTATCTATTATCTATGATCTATCTGTTATCAATTACACTGGGGAACACAATTTTTTAAGAGTTAGGTCAGACAACTGTTCTTAACTAATTTTTGGATGCTAAATCCAGAAATGATCTCAGCTTTTCTCTATCACGTCAAGTTTTTGAACTATAAGATTTTTGTCTTCTCAAAAATATGTAAACTACTGTACCTAAAAAGTGTTTTTTTTTTAAATAGTACAAATAGGCATTTACGACGAGAGGAAGAAGGAGCAGACATGATCTGAAACAAAGGAAATATGTACATATGTAAATAAAACACTGAGATGGAAAGTTACAAGCTTTGAAAACTAACAAAGAAAAAAATCATAAAAGATATATAAATTACAACTAAGCGCCCAATGTAAAGAGAAAAGCTATCACAAATCCTATTTATTCCTACTGTGATACATTTTTTGTGTAAAGATATTGATAATTATGAGGCATTGGGAGCTGCACACACCTCTCACCACACTGTCTCAGTTGTGACTACTCTTACAAGTTGCCCCGTAGCTCTATATGAGTCGAATTGTAATCAGATAACAAGTCTTATTACAGATATCAGTGCAATTGTGCTTCTCTGGCAGGTAAGTTGTGGAGGAAAAACTTGTCGTGCTAGAAAAAAACTGACTACAATTTTGGAATCAGCATGACAATTTTAGTATAAATCAGCTCAAAAACCGAACACAACAGAAATTTTTTTTCAAATTGTTCCCCAGTGTTATCTATCTATTGTCTATCTGTTATCTATATATTAGCCTTTATTTATCTATTAACTATCTATCTATCTATCTGTCTATCTATTATCTATTATCTATCTATTATCTATCTATCTATCTATCTATCTATCTATCTGTCTATTATCTATGTATCTTATCTATTATTAATATTATTTCTATCTATCTATCTATCTATCTATCTATCTATCTATCTATCTATCTATCTATCTATCCATTTATCATTTATCTATTTATTATCTCTCTCTCTATCTATTATCTATCTATCTATCTATCTATCTATCTATTATCTATCTATCAATTATCTATCATTTATCTATCTATCTATCTATCTATCTATCTATCTATCTATCTATCATCTATCTATTATCTATCTATCTATCTATCTAGTTATCTATCTATCTATTATCTATGTATCTATCTATCTATGTATCTTATCTATTATTATTATTATTTATATCTATCTATCTATCTATCTATCTATCTATCTATCTATCTATCTATCTATCCATTTATCATTTATCTATCTATTATCTATCTCTCTATCTATCTATTATCTATCTATCTATTATCTATCTCTCTATCTATCTATCTATCTATCTATCTATAAATTATCTATCTATCTATCTATCTATCTATCTATCTATCTATCTATCTATCTATCTATCTATCTATCCATTTATCATTTATCTATCTATTATCTATCTCTCTATCTATCTATTATCTATCTATCTATTATCTATCTCTCTAGCTATCTATCTATCTATCTATCTATCTATCTATCTATCTATCTATCTATCTATCTATTATCACTCTATCTATAAATTATCTATCTATCTATCTATCTATCTTTCTATTATCTATCTAGAAAAAGAAAACAAAGGGTGCAAAAAATCCTTCCAGGTATGTACCAAACCTCATACTATAGTCCAAAAAATGAAGGCAGCACTCCAATAGGAAAAAAGAAAGTGATTTATTGGCCCATGTGCGATGTTTCAAGCCTGAGAAAGGTCCACATCCTGCACTGAAACGTCACACAAGGGCCAATAAATCACTTTCTTTTTTTATCTATCTTCTATCTTTCAATCTATCTATGATTTATCTATATTACTTAGTGGGTTTGGACCTCTACAGTGACATTATTTCTAAGGCTTTCTATAGCATTACAAGGAAACCTTGTACATTCTCCTATCAGAAAGTTCTAACAATAGCCACATCTGCTCATCTTTCAGGTGGGGATAATAGGGGCTCAGAGATCATCTGGATGTAAGATTCTTTTTTATGTTATTTATAAATGTAAATATCTCAACTTTTGTATCCGGTTGTTATAGAAACAGAATATAATCTGATCTGACCTCTGCGCGAAAGGAACTGACAATCAAGAAGAATTGTAAATACATTTCAGAAATAACGTGCGCTTTCACAATTGGATATAGAAGGAGCGCAGCTTCCATTCATTCTGGATGGTGGGAGCTGAAAGGTTCAGGACGGCAGGGACCGCGCAGCAAATGAGTGAGATGTGACAAATGTGAGAAATGTGACAAATGTGGGTGTGAATGTCTATTATATGCGCAGAGTGCACAGTCCACAGTCACATCGGCCTCCGGTGCTGGAGGTCCCATATAGTGAGATACCGGTATTATCAGGTGGGGTAATGACACCGGACATTGCTCTAATGATACTATCACTGAGCACTACCATTGTTGGAGGGCAGGACTGGACGGACATGGAACCCTGCACAGAAGAAGCCAGTCCGTCCTCTGAACACAGAAGGGAAAGGGACACTTTCCTCCATTGTCATGGAAGAAAGAATTACTGGGCAGTACCCTGGCTCATTGGGTAACACTGTGACGGGACCTCATTTTCTCTACGCCTGTACGGTGCGCTGCACATGAGCCGCTGGAGCTTCCTGTACTTTTATTAAGACCAGTGATCAGTTCGATAAGTTCTGTACAGTCATTTATATCTGTACACTGTGTGATTTCCATGCAAAGTGCATTACCCCAATGTTGTGTCAGTCTCCACTCTGCCTCCATCCTGTGCAGCCACTGCGCTGCTTCCACCCAGTTACCGTCTTTCTGCTGCCTTTATCATGTGTCGTTGTCTGCATTGTCTCCATCACCTGCCAGTCTCTGCTCTGCCTTCACCATGTGCCAGACACTGCCCTGGTTGCCCATCTGCTTTAAAATAAAATACATACCCATCCTCTCCACAGTGCTGCACGGCCCTACATCTCCTCCTCTTCTGTCTACCACCCTACTTGTCCTCTCCACAGTGCTGCACCACCTTACGTCTTCTCCTCATCTCTGCCTACCACCCTACCCGTTCTCTCCACAGTGCTGCACTGCCCTATATCTCCTTCCAATTTCTGTATACCACCCTACCCATCCTCTTCATAGTGCGGCACCCCACTATATCTCCTCCTCAACTCTATCTACAGTACCACCCTACCCGTCCTCACCAGACTGCTGCACCGCACTATATCTTCTTATCTCTGTTTACCGCCTACCCATCCTCTCCACAGTGCTGCACGTACCTACAACTCCTCCTCATCTCTGTCTACCATGCTACCTGTCCTCTCCACAGTGCTGCACTATCCTATATCCCCTCCTCATCTCTCTACTACCCTACTTGTCTTCTACACAGTGTTGCACCGCCCTACATCTCCTCCTCATCTCTGTCTACTACCCTACTCATTCTCTCCACACTGCTTCACTGCCCTATATCTCCTCATCGGTCTACCATCCTACCCATCCTTTACACAGTGCTGCACCTCCCTACATCTCCTTCTCACCTCTGTTTACTACCTTACCAGTCCTCTCCACAGTGCTGCACCACCCTACATCTCCTCCTCATCCCTGTCTACCACCTTTCTCGTCCTCTCCAAAGTGCTGTACTGCCCTACATCTCCTCCTCATTCCTGTCTACCACCTTTCTTGTCCTCTCCACAGTGCTGCACCATCCTACATCTCCTCCTCATCCCTGCCTAACACCTTTCTTGTCCTCTCCACAGTGCTGCACTGCCCTATATCTCCTCCTCATTCCTGTCTACCACCTTTCTTGTCCTCTCCACAGTGCTGCACCGCCCTACATCTTCTCCTCATCCTTGTCTACCACCTTTCTTGTCCTGTTCACAGTGCTGCACCATCCTACATCTTCTCCTCATTCCTGTCTACCACCTTTCTCGTCCTCTCCACAGTGCTGCATGGCCCTACATCTCCTCCTCATCTCTGTCTACCACCTTTCTCGTCCTCTCCACAGTGCTGCACCACCCTACATCTCCTTCTCTCCTCTGTTTACTACCCTACCAGTCCTCTCCTCAGTGCTGCACCACCCTACATCTCCTCCTCATCCCTGTCTACAACCTTTCTTGTCCTCTCCACAGTGCTGCACTACCCTACATCTCCTCCTCATTTCTGTCTACCACCTTTCTTGTCCTCTCCACAGTGCTGCACTGCCCTACATCTCCTCCTCATCCCTGTATACCACCTTTCTTGTCCTCTCCACAGTGCTGCACCATCCTACATCTTCTCCTCATCCTTGTCTACCACCTTTCTTGTCCTCTCCACAGTGCTGCACCATCCTACATCTCCTCCTCATCCCTTTCTACTACCTTTCTCATCCTCTCAACAGTGCTGCACTGCCCTAGATCTCCTCCTCATCCCTGTCTATCACCTTACCCGTCCTCTCCACAGTGCTGCACCATCCTACATCTCCTCCTCATCCCTGTCTACCACCTTTTTTGTCCTCTCCACAGTGCTGCACTGCCCTACATCTCCTCCTCATCCCTGTCTACAACCTTTCTCGTCCTCTCAACAGTGCTGCACTGCCCTAGATCTTCTCCTCATCCCTGTCTATCACCTTACCCGTCCTCTCCACAGTGCTGCACCATCCTACATCTCCTCCTCATCCCTGTCTACTACCTTTTTTGTCCTCTCCACAGTGCTGCACCGCCCTACATCTTCTCCTCATCCTTGTCTACCACCTTTCTTGTCCTGTCCACAGTGCTGCACTGCCCTACATCTTCTCCTCATCCCTGTCTACCACCTTTCTTGTCCTCTCCACAGTGCTGCACTGCCCTACATCTTCTCCTCATCCTTGTCTACCACCTTTCTTGTCCTGTCCACAGTGCTGCACCATCCTACATCTTCTCCTCATCCTTGTCAACCACCTTTCTTGTCCTCTCCACAGTGCTGCACCATCCTACATCTCCTCCTCATCCCTGTCTACTACCTTTCTCGTCCTCTCAACAGTGCTGCACTGCCCTAGATCTCCTCCTCACCCCTGTCTATCACCTTACCCGTCCTCTCCACAGTGCTGCACCATCCTACATCTCCTCCTCATCCCTGTCTACCACCTTTTTTGTCCTCTCCACAGTGCTGCACTGCCCTACATCTCCTCCTCATCCCTGTCTACAACCTTTCTCGTCCTCTCAACAGTGCTGCACTGCCCTAGATCTCCTCCTCATCCCTGTCTATCACCTTACCCGTCCTCTCCACAGTGCTGCACCATCCTACATCTCCTCCTCATTCCTGCCTACCACCTTTCTTGTCCTCACCACAGTGCTGCACCACGCTACATCTTCTCCTCATCCCTGTCTACCACCTTTCTTGTCCTCTCCACAGTGCTGCACCATCCTACATCTCCTCCTCATCCCTGTCTACCACCTGTCTCGTCCTCTCCACAGTGCTGCACTGACCTAAATCTCCTCCTTATCCCTGTCTATCACCTTACCCGTCCTCTCCACAGTGCTGCACCATCCTACATTTCCTCCTCATCCCTGTCTACCACCTGTCTCGTCCTCTCCACAGTGCTGCACCACGCTACATCTCCTCATTCCTGCCTACCACCTGTCTCGTCCTCTCCACAGTGCTGCACCATCGTACATCTCCTCATCATCCCTGTCTATCACCTTTCTCGTCCTCTCCACAGTGCTGCACCACCCTACATCTCCTCCTCATCCCTGTCTATCACCTTACCCGTCCTCTCCACAGTGCTGCACTATCCTATATTTCTTTCATTTTTGTCAATGTGAACCACCCACTCTTCCATCTACAAGACTTTTCTCATGCTGCACCAGCTCTCTGGATTATACTACTCCGGACAACAAAGTTGACTCATAATGTCCATAGTGATAAGAATGCCTTAAAACTTTATCTTTACAGACATGCCCATCACATCAATTATCTAGCTGTTACAGAGCTATAATCAGGCTGTATCAGCCACAGCACACATACAGTTGTCTTACATTTCATAGACTTTCTATTTAACATTAAAAAAGGTAGAAAAAAAAGTGTCTGTTCTCCGATACAATATCTGCGCAACTTGGTCTAAATCTACTGGTGCCAATCTTGTGCCGGCGGTTCCTCGCCGCAGCTCTCCGCAGGATTACACAACATTCCATGTCGCTGTTGTTGGATTGTGATACATGTTGATGTAAAGTAATTATCTGGATTCTGCTGCAAGTTACAAGTGAAGTTTTATTCTTTCCTTCTAGAGTGTGTGTAACATTTGTACTTGTCTTACATCTAAGCCCTTTACAAACACAGCGGGTGTCGTGCACCGAGAATGTTTAGCGATAAGTTTCTCTGCTCGGCCTGTGACTAGAAAATGCAGATTTGCCATTATTTCAGATGGTGCACACGGCTCCTGTCCGCCTGGTGTATACAATAAGGATTCACGCCATGATTTACGGTAACTTCTGCAGGGAACCAGACCAGAATCTCCAGCTAGGAGGACCCGAGCCAGCTCCAGCTGCAAGCAATCAGCCCGCGCTCTGCAACACCGAAACAGAAGGCGGACGGACGGACGGGAGAAAGCAAAAACACAAAGGAAGAGTCACTGCCGGCAGCGTCCAAAACCTACAGCACAGCATTCTATTATCTATCTATAATAATAATAATCTTTATATTGCGCTAACATATTCCGCAGCGCTTTACAGTTTGCACACATTATCATCACTGTCCCCGATGGGGCTCACAATCCAAATTCCCTATCTGTATGTCTTTCTGGGAAGAAACCGGAGAACCCAGAGGAAACCCACGCAAACACAGAGAGAACATACAAACTCTTTGCGGATGTTGTCCTTGGTGGGATTTGAACCCAGGACTCCAGCGCTGCAAGGCTGCTGTGCTAACCACTGAGCCACTGTGCTATCCATATATATTATCTATCTATCTATCTATTATCTATCTATCTATCTATCTATCTATCTATCTATCTATCTATCTATCTATCTATCAATCTATCTATCTATATATCTATCTATCTATTATCTATCTAACTATCTATCTATCTATCTATATATCTATCTATCTATTATCTATCTATCTACCTATTATCTATCTATTATCTATCTATTATCTACCTTTTTCAAGAAAAGGTTCAATTCTTTGGACCGAAACATTGCCATCATGGGCTAAATAAACCAGCTCTTTGTTCACAAATAACGGAGTGCTGATCCTGTTTTTTGGAAAGTTCTGATACAAATTTGACTGATATTTGTTCTTTTCCTAATTTCCTCCCACTTGAATAAAGCCCCAGATCCAACTGGCAAAAAACAGCCCCAGAGAACAATGCTGGCCCCACCATGCCTTACTGTGGGGATGGTGATCTTCTGGTGATGCGTGGTGTCTACTCTACTTTTAATAACTCTATTCATTTTTTTTTCAGCGAGTGACAACCAATGTATCACTCGTTAAATCTACCCCAGAAGTTGTCACTACCTTTTTCCAAGCTCCTGAATAAATAATCTGCCTTGATCTGAAGCAAATAAATGTGTAAATGAACTAATTTGGTATTTAGGAGCCAGTAGGGCTGTAATGGGGTGTAGGTGACTCAGTTGTGTGCCCTACATATCTGCCGGCCATGATCTCCCATATGTCACAATGTGTCCCACGTTCTTGTATTGCGCGGCAGCAGCTATACATAGCAATATTTGGTGCTGCAATCTGCGTCGCGGCCACAGTCCCCGCTATGCACTACTCATTGAAATGAATGGAGGGGGTGATAAATGGCTTTTTCTGATCTCTGGGGGCCCCAAATATCACTTGGATGACCACAGTGAGTAAATGGAGCTGCATTGCCCACACACGACACTGCACTATGTCCAGTGGATAGAGAGGATCTGATCTGCCCAAATTTGGATTTGTCAGATTCGCTGTAAATTGGCCCGGAAATTCAATATGCACTGACTATATCGATTGTGACCCGAATGTGCCGTATTGTACCCTGGAGGCTCTCTAGACCCCACAACACAATATCTGTAGGGTCAAAAGTAACACAAAATGACAGTCCCCTCTCCATAGCCCCATCCGCCCCTCCTGCCCGGATTCTAGATTCAGGCATCACAACGGAATCGCTAGACCTAGTGAGCAAAAGAAGATGCCGAAAAAGACGACCGGAATGGACGGAGAGAACGATGAGGGCCACGGAGAGAACGATGAGGGCCACGGAGAGAACGATGAGGGCCACGGAGAGACCGGTGAGGGCCACGGAGAGGTGAGTGGGTTTTATATATCCGTAAATCCTTTTTTTAACCCCTTCAGGGAGGTTTAGAATACAGTAAAATGGATGTTATTTTTCTAGATTTGCACAAAGTGGATCACAAAAATATTAGGATTCTGGCAAATTAACCCTTTTTTGTGAGATTCAAGGTGAATTCGATTTGCTTCATATCAATTTGCTGCTCTCAATTAATGATGCCAGAAATGCCTGGCGCTTGCCAATTTCCGTCAGTCCCATAGACCTACATGAAGCTGCAGCAGCATGGATCCTCCCCGCCTGCTGCACGGGATTTTGCACCTTGGGGGTTCCCTCCCAGCGATCAGACCTAACTGTCCGCTCCTGTGGGAATACCCGTGTTACAGCGGCTCTGACTCCGTATCAGGCAGAACGTGGGGGAAAGTTTGATGCTGGGAAGTAAAGCTTCATCCTAGATCTATAATGTCTCTGTCCTCCTTGCCGATGTCTCCTTGCTTTGACTTTGTCTTTTTTCCAGGAAGTGCGAGCCGCCCGGAGGCAGCAGAGATCATTATAGCAGATTGTTTTATTAATTGTTCCTTGAGTTTTCTGCCAGTTTGTTAACAGCGTCCAAGTAAAGCACATAATCTGCACAACATATCATTTAGTGTTTAGATTAAATGGGTTATGGCACATGCTATAGGCTGTGCTACTAAAACTGCGCCGGCTTTTGCAGATGGAATAGATTCTTTTTTTTTTGTCCCTTATCTGCAAAGATAAGAAGACGCAAAAGATCTCAGCTGAATATAAAGAGCCGGAGCGGCGGTGGTGTGTTATATTGAGTCGTATCAGCACCCGACAGACGTGAAAAGTGACATATTCCCCAGGTTCGGACGTTACGCGTCCTACACTATTTTAAAGTTTAACTCCAACTTTATCCCTTTCAGAACAAAGCCATTTTAAGGGGTTATCCACTGTTAAAAAAAGAGGTACCCAAACGACAGAACTGATGTAAAATAGGTAAATCAGCCAGTATTCCCCTTCCCCCAATGCAGCACCGGCTCCCCACCATCGATCAGCAGCTGGATGCACACAGTGTACAGAAGCCAGACAGCACAGCGCCATACACCTTGTGGTGGCCGTTTTTGGGTACTGCAGCTCAGATTATGCTCACTTCTATAGGATCTGAGCTGCAGTACTGAGACCAGCCACTACACAGTGTGTGGCGCTGTGCTGCTTCTTGCCTGTATGCTGTGTACATCAGGACACCCCCAATAATCAGCTGATAGTTACTGGGTGCAAACACTTGAGCAGAGCTGAAAAGCGCAGCTCCATTCAATGTGTAGCAGGCACTACCGGGTGCTACAGAACGCCACCTATTCTGTGAATCCAGCTGTGCTTTTCTGCTCCATTTACCTGTTTACATCCAATAAATATCAGCCGATCGGTAGACATGCCCGATGTCGGACCCCCACTAATTTGATATTGATTGGGGTATTTTCTTAAAAACAAAGTTTTTCACTTCACTCCTGGTTCATTTGGGTGAGACTTTCTGGGAAATGATGGAGAAATATATGGAGGATGCTGTGCATTCATTAGTGCTGATTCTAATTACTATCTAGCTGCAGTGAATTGATCCATGTGGTTGGCAGGACGTAGATTTAAGTCTTGAGTCAATATTTGGTGCAATATGGGATTGATCAGGCTTGTATGTCTATAAATGGATTATATATGTTATTGACACTACCTGCATCAGGTCATTAGAGGATATGGTCTCCTCAGGATCTTATGGGCTTTCCTAAATCCTCTAGGTATTTCGTTCTGGCAGATTTATTGCAAAACTTTTTATGACTGAAAATAAGCTGCATTTATATTTTTTTTTAGCAAGGAGTATATTAAATTTAGCTTCTTACAGTGCTGTCTTTCCCCTTGAAGTGTGCTCTCCTGTGGACCTTTGTGTGCCTCCTGGTGATCCTCCTATCCTCTCTTGACGTGTGCTCTCCTGTGGACCTTTGTGTGTCTCCTGGTCAACCTCCTATCTTCTCTTGATGTGTGCTCTCCTGTGGACCTTTGTGTGTCTCCTGGTCAACCTCCTATCTTCTCTTGATGTGTGCTCTCCTGTGGACCTTTGTGTGCCTCCTGGTGATCCTCCTATCCTTTCTTGATGTGTGCTCTCCTGTGGACCTTTGTGTGTCTCCTGGTGCTCCTCCTGTCTTCTCTTGATGTGTGCTCTCCTGTGGACTTTTGTGTGTCTCCTGGTGCTTGTCCTGTCCTCTCTTGATGTGTGCTCACCTGTGGACCTTTGTGTGTCTCCTGGTGCTCTTCCTGTCCTCTCTTGATATGTGCTCTCCTGTGCAGCTTTGTGTGTCTCCTGGTGCTCCTTCCTGTCCTCTCTTGATGTGTGCTCTCCTGTGGAGCTTTGTGTATCTCCTGGTGCGCTACCTGTCCTCTCTTGATGTGTGCTCTCCTGTGGACCTTTGTGTGCCTACTGGGGATCTTCCTGTTCTCTCTTGATGTGTGCTCTCCTGTGGAGCTTTGTGTATCTCCTGGTGCGCTACCTGTCCTCTCTTGATGTGTGCTATCCTGTGGAGCTTTGTGTATCTCCTGGTGCTCTACCTGTCCTCTCTTGATGTGTGCTCTCCTGTGGAGCTTTGTGTATCTCCTGGTGCTCCTTCCTGTCCTCTCTTGACGTGTGCTCTCCTGTGGACCTTTGTGTTTCTCCTGGTCAACCTCCTATCTTCTCTTGGTGTGTGCTCTCCTGTGGACCTTTGTGTGCCTCCTGGTGATCCTCCTATCCTCTCTTGATGTGTGCTCTCCTGTGGACCTTTGTGTGTCTCCTGGTGCTCCTCCTATCCTCTCTTGATGTGTGCTCTCCTGTGGAGCTTTTTGTGTCTACTGGTGATCTTCCTGTCCTCTCTTGATGTGCTCACCTGTGGACCTTTGTGTATCTCCCGGTGCTCTTCCTGTCCTCTCTTGATGTGTGCTATCCTGTGGAGCTTTGTGTATCTCCTGGTGCTCTACCTGTCCTCTCTTGATGTGTGCTCTCCTGTGGAGCTTTGTGTATCTCCTGGTGCTCCTTCCTGTCCTCTCTTGATGTGTGCTCTCCTGTGGACTTTTGTGTGTCTCATGGGGCTCCTTCCTGTCCTCTCTTGACGTGTGCAATCCTGTGGACCTTTGTGTGTCTCTTGGTGCACCTCCAGTCCTCTGGTTTCCAGTCAATTCTCTTGAACCACTTGCAAGCATCTCTCCACAGGAGCAGGGGTTCATAGATGGTGGAAGGAAAACTTCAGGTACAAAAACCAGGTAACACCTGGTGCACATCATCATTGCAAAATTCAGAGCTGAAACATAGAGGACGGTTCCCCCAAACTGCAGACTTTTTCTTATAAAGCAGCAATATGATGCAGCACAGACAATTATTATAAAGTACAGCACAGTTGTTATGAGTTGCGTTATCTGAACAAGTTTCAATATTTGTTTGCAATATTCATGGGGAAATGACATCCAAAAAGGGACAAAATAAAATAAAAATTGTGCATGTCTGGTTCAAGGCGCCAATCAAGGCAGGACTGGGGTTGAGCCCTATACATCACTGCTTTATCAACAGCAATCTTGATAAGTGGTATGGCAGAGGTATTACTATTTTATTTAATGTACCATTTATTGGCCATCTTGATTCTTTCTCCTCGGATATGGTTCCTGCAATACAGACTACTAGCATTTCAGATGGATCACAGTTTTATCACATTGCACATGATCCCATCTAATGATGGCAGGGATAGATCAGTGACATAGAACAGCAATCCCGAATGTTGACTGCAAAGCTTCAGCTTGTCTCCTCTGCCTCCTGCTTGTCCTTACTTTATCTGCCTTTTTAGGCGGTAAGTTTCTCTCTGTTTTCTTTACCTTGTGCTGGAGATAAATTTCTCGTTGACTCCTCTACTGATAGTATGTTTCTCCCTGTCTTGTTTGACTCATGGTGGTGATAAGTTTCTTCTTACCTCCTCTAAATTCATATCTGTCTCCTCTGCCTCCTTCTGGTGATAAGCTTCTCCCTGTTTTCTATGCCTTCTTCTGGTGACACGTTACTGCCTGTTTTATCTGCCTCCCCTAGTAATAAGTTTCTCATTACATTTTCAGCCTTGTGCTGGTGATAAGTTTCTCCTTGACGTCTTGTCAGGTCGCAGCTGTCGGGTGACCCATGACCAGGGACTCCTTTCCTTTCCCTAACACTATGGGGTGCCCTAGATCGCTCTGCTTCCCAGGATACTTCAGATGGCGAAGATGCCAGGGCCTCCATCCTTGCCTTATCTTCTAAGTTAGCCCTCCATCTGTTTTCTTCCCCCACCCAGGAAAGAGGGGGCACTACTGTGCACCATAGTACACCAACCCGACAAACAGGGTAACACAGACAAGGGTTAACAGAAAACTCCAGACATACAAAATATTCACTCACATGTAGCAGAGGAATGCACCGAGGTGTGCAGGAAGGGAAAAAAAACAAAATAGAGAAGGATAAGGAATTACCAAGTGCACAAACCAAGCAACAGTCGCAGATAACTCCTCCAACTCTCCTTCCATATGTACTCCTGATGAGGATTAGTAACAGAGCCCAGATTATAAAGGAAAAAGGAGTGGCTAATCGAGCACAGCTGTGAACACAGGGATTTCCAACATGGCCGATTAACCCCTGTTCTGCCAGAAGAAATAAACACATTTAATATGACGGAGAAGTGCTTCTTCTCAGCGCCAGAGTAGTGTTGCGGTAACCCCGTGTCACTTCGCTGCTGAGAGTAAGGTTCTCCTTGCCACTTGTCTCGTGGTTGTGATAAGTTTCTCTTTACTTCCTCTAGATCCTGCTGGTGATAAATTCCTCTATGTCTCCTCTGCCTTCTGCTTATGATAACTTTCTCCCTTAGAATGTGGTTAAACGGGGGCCCAGCGAAAACAAGTAACTAATCACCTGACAGAATAACAAATCTGCAGGTGGTTGGGCATCTAGGAAATAGCGACCACAATATTGTACAGTTTCACCTGTCTTTCACTAGGGGGACTTGTCAGGGAGTCACAAAAACACTGAACTTTAGGAAGGCAAAGTTTGACCAGCTTAGAGATGCCCTTAATCTGGTAGACTGGGACAATATCCTCAGAAATAAGAATACAGATAATAAATGGAAAATGTTTAAGAACATCCTAAATAGGCAGTGTAAGCGGTTTATACCTTGTGGGAATAAAAGGACTAGAAATAGGAAAAACCCAATGTGGCTAAACAAAGAAGTAAGACAGGCAATTAACAGTAAAAAGAAAGCATTTGCACTACTAAAGCAGGATGGCACCATTGAAGCTCTAAAAAACTATAGGGAGAAAAATACTTTATCTAAAAAACTAATTAAAGCTGCCAAAAAGGAAACAGAGAAGCACATTGCTAAGGAGAGTAAAACTAATCCCAAACTGTTCTTCAACTATATCAATAGTAAAAGAATAAAAACTGAAAATGTAGGCCCCTTAAAAAATAGTGAGGAAAGAATGGTTGTAGATGACGAGGAAAAAGCTAACATATTAAACACCTTCTTCTCCACGGTATTCACGGTGGAAAATGAAATGCTAGGTGAAATCCCAAGAAACAATGAAAACCCTATATTAAGGGTCACCAATCTTACCCAAGAAGAGGTGCGAAACCGGCTAAATAAGATTAAAATAGATAAATCTCCGGGTCCGGATGGCATACACCCACGAGTACTAAGAGAACTAAGTAATGTAATAGATAAACCATTATTTCTTATTTTTAGGGACTCTATAGCGACAGGGTCTGTTCCGCAGGACTGGCGCATAGCAAATGTGGTGCCAATATTCAAAAAGGGCTCTAAAAGTGAACCTGGAAATTATAGGCC
This sequence comes from Ranitomeya imitator, assembly GCF_032444005.1. Taxonomy (NCBI): domain Eukaryota; kingdom Metazoa; phylum Chordata; class Amphibia; order Anura; family Dendrobatidae; genus Ranitomeya; species Ranitomeya imitator. The sequence goes on along the minus strand of NC_091289.1, from coordinate 198,302,482 downwards.
AGTAAGTCTAACCTCTATTGTTGGTAAAATATTTGAAGGGTTTCTGAGGGATGTTATTCTGGATTATCTCAATGAGAATAACTGTTTAACTCCATATCAGCATGGGTTTATGAGAAATCGCTCCTGTCAAACCAATCTAATCAGCTTTTATGAAGAGGTAAGCTATAGACTGGACCACGGTGAGTCATTGGACGTGGTATATCTCGATTTTTCCAAAGCGTTTGATACCGTGCCGCACAAGAGGTTGGTACACAAAATGAGAATGCTTGGTCTGGGGGAAAATGTGTGTAAATGGGTTAGTAACTGGCTTAGTGATAGAAAGCAGAGGGTGGTTATAAATGGTATAGTCTCTAACTGGGTCGCTGTGACCAGTGGGGTACCGCAGGGGTCAGTATTGGGACCTGTTCTCTTCAACATATTCATTAATGATCTGGTAGAAGGTTTACACAGTAAAATATCGATATTTGCAGATGATACAAAACTATGTAAAGCAGTTAATACAAGAGAAGATAGTATTCTGCTACAGATGGATCTGGATAAGTTGGAAACTTGGGCTGAAAGGTGGCAGATGAGGTTTAACAATGATAAATGTAAGATTATACACATGGGAAGAGGGAATCAATGTCACCATTACACACTGAACGGGAAACCACTGGGTAAATCTGACAGGGAGAAGGACTTGGGGATCCTAGTTAATGATAAACTTACCTGGAGCAGCCAGTGCCAGGAAGCAGCTGCCAAGGCAAACAGGATCATGGGGTGCATTAAAAGAGGTCTGGATACACATGATGAGAGCATTATACTGCCTCTGTACAAATCCCTAGTTAGACCGCACATGGAGTACTGTGTCCAGTTTTGGGCACCGGTGCTCAGGAAGGATATAATGGAACTAGAGAGAGTACAAAGGAGGGCAACAAAATTAATAAAGGGGATGGGAGAACTACAATACCCAGATAGATTAGCGAAATTAGGATTATTTAGTCTAGAAAAGACGACTGAGGGGCGATCTAATAACCATGTATAAGTATATAAGGGGACAATACAAATATCTCGCTGAGGATTTGTTTATACCAAGGAAGGTGACGGGCACAAGGGGGCATTCTTTGCGTCTGGAGGAGAGAAGGTTTTTCCACCAACATAGAAGAGGATTCTTTACTGTTAGGGCAGTGAGAATCTGGAATTGCTTGCCTGAGGAGGTGGTGATGGCGAACTCAGTCGAGGGGTTCAAGAGAGGCCTGGATGTCTTCCTGGAGCAGAACAATATTGTATCATACAATTATTAGGTTCTGTAGAAGGACATAGATCTGGGGATTTATTATGATGGAATATAGGCTGAACTGGATGGACAAATGTCTTTTTTCGGCCTTACTAACTATGTTACTATGTTACTATGTTACTATACACGGTGATAGGTGATCGATGTGGTTTCTGTCCACCGGGATCAGCAGAATGGGACACCTTTATCCCTGTTGGAATGGAGCTGCAGTGAGTATGTTTGACAGTTACTCCAGTCATTCCTTATGGGACTGCCAAGAGCTAAGCTCACCTTTTTCTTCTTGAAGCTCCGTCGAGAATGAATAGAGTGACGGTCAGGCGGGTCAGGCATCCAGCCTTCGGTTCCATTCTAGCGAGGATGAAAGTGCCCATTTGGGATGAAAGTGCCCATTCTACCAATCGGTGCAAGCAGTCGGACCTTCAATAATCAATAAATTATCAGATATCTTGTGAATATGTGATAACTTGTTTTCATCAGACAGCCCGCTTTAGACCCAGCCACACCCACAGTACGTGTACAGTAAGCAGACAGTCATTAGAAGGTTAACCATTGTTTAATGGCAACAATGAAACATTTGCCCTCGTATTGAGCATATTTTAGCAGCGTTGATTCAATCCCATTTTTTACCGAGCAGTCCGACCTCGTGGACACTTATTTCCTGCCAACTTTCTATTACAAGGATCCCAATTTGCCTTCATTTGCACCACTGAGTCCCTGTGAGTTGCCTATAATTAGCCGGCAGTGCACTGGATTTTTTTTTCCTCTTGCATGTGTAATATTAATCTCTTTGGAACTAATTAAATTCATCATCTACAATTTTCGAGACCTCAGATTTTTGTATCCTCATCTCATGCTTATTATCTTATTGTCTAATCAGCTTGTGATACAGTGCGGCCATATAACACAATAAATTATCCGTTAATTGGACATCAGCTAACTATGAACAACAGTGAACGCTGCAAAATAAATGTGACCCGACCGAGGAAGCCGGATTGTCAAACCGAGTCATTTGTCATAAAAATAAATCTTTAAAAGGTCAAAATCACTGACTACATAGGATATTATTGTTTAATTAAACTCAGTGTAAAGCAGCCGAGCTCAACCTTTCCGAGTCTTGAGCCGTATTGTCAGTGTGCCATAGTCCCAGAAGAGCCGGATCCCAACAGAATGTATCGTCTACATGTCAAAGGAAATGAATATCATACGCACCCTCTCTAATTCACATTGTAAAGGTAAGTACATTGGGTCATAGCTTTCATCAAGCCACATGTAACGATTAATCTAGGTATAGCAAAAACTTCTGCAACTTTTTAATTTACTTTGTGGTTCAATTCCCCGTGGCTTCCCTGATCTCCGAATACGGCAGAACTTGTTTTCATCGGGAACGCACAACATTGCTCTTTTGCCTAATGGATATGATGAAGAGAAGTTAGAACCACAATGGCTTACTTCACTGACTGCAAGCAGGGAAAGATGGAAGTACTGGAGACCTAGAATGTATGCAAAAGTTTACAACTTTTTATGATGTAGTGGATTTTGGGCGACAAACTGACAACACAAACTCGTTCCTGCTCTTTCCTTAGATTGTTTTCTATCAATGGCTTGAAGACACAGTTATTATTTATTTGAAAGGCATTGATAATTTCAAGTGAAAAGGTTACATGCATATAATATACAGTATACGAGAGAATCCTGCCCTCACGGGTTTATAATCTACAGGGTATTATGAACGAGACAGTAGGCCGGGGAGATGCAGCTTCTCTGGTGATGATGAGGTGGCAGTGGCTTCATTACAGGCTTTCCTGAAGAGACTTTCCAGAAGAGATGAGTTTTCAAGTTACAGCTGAAGGTTCCTATTGTTGGAGACAGTCGGACTTGTTGGGGTAATGAGTTCCAGTGGATGGGGAACACTCGGGAGAAGTCTTGGAGGAGTCTGGGCGAGGAATCTACGAGAGCAGAGGAGAGAAGGAGGACTTGTGGGAACCCGAGATTACATGTGGGAAGATATCGATAGATTAGTTTGGAGATGTATGGAGAAGACATATTATTAATCATTAATTGTAAATTATTTTTAGTTATTTAATCTGAATTCTATGGGGAATTGAAGGCAATGAAGGGATTGTCAGAAGGCAGAGATGGAGAACTCATATAAAGTCATGCCAAATTGGTAGGCTATGCCTTCACCAGGAACGGACTGGGACTGAACTTCAGCCATGGCATTTAAAATCACACAGGCCCATGCCGTCCCCGCCTACGAGCACCAGATGGAATATATCACTAATATTACCCTGGATTGAAGAAAGCAAGATTTACTACAAGACCAATATTTCTAATGATGCCCGTGGCCTGCTGGGAAAAGTGACGGAGTCAGCGACTTTGTGCTCCATCACAACTCTAAACTGTATGGGTATCTTGAGAAAACCGATTCTGGTAACAACGTAGCAGACAAGGCAGCCCACGACCAGAGAGGCCCTTCTGGCATTTGCCAGAATTGCCAGATGGCCAGTCCGGCCCAGGCCTTCACTATATGATCTGAAAGGATCTGACTTCGGAAACCCCCACCGATCCTGAGAATAAAGGGCCCCAGAGATCAATCAGTGCCACGTTCCATTTTTTCCAGCATACTGGCTCTCCATACCACTTTTCATTGTAAGGAACAGCAGCCACCCCAATCCCTTAGGTCCATTCGGTGGCTTCCTGGACAACTTGGTGGTCAAGGGTTGCTGCTCAGTCAAAAAACAGTTAAGGGTTATTCTCAATCTTTACATTTGTCACCTATCCACTGGTTGCGTAATAATCTACAGATCAATAGGAATATGACTACCAGGACTTTCGGGGGCCATGCATGGGATCCTCCAATTCATTCAATCTCTAAGGGACAGCCATAAATTCACATGTTATCAAACATCCTGCGGATAGGTAATAACTTTACATATTGGGAATAACCACACCAATGCTATGTCCCCTTCATTCCTGAATTGGTGGCGGTCCCAGACATTGGACTGAACATAGAGTGATCACATAGCTCATCACTATTTGAGATGATAAGATCACTAGGTAATAACATATGTAACCTGTGCAGTTTTGGCATTTTTTAAGGATCCAAACAAAAATAAGTGCAAAGAATCTTTCACATAGTCACATGCTATGGACCTGTTCTGTAGGATTCGGTAACACAACACACAGAGAATCTTATGGGTCCATATTGTCACTTCTGGAACATTCTCTCGCTTGTCGTATTATAGATGCATTTGCCATAGAAGCTTAATGGGGGCAAAATATCGACCCCTGCCAATATAACATATGGTGGGACAGGAAGTTCCTATGGAACCATAATATTGACCGCAGGGTCTATATTAGCTGTTTTATGCATGGCGTCAGCCAAAGTCCCTTCATTTTATGCGCTATTTAGGGGCTACTTTTTAGATGTCCAATCGATCTCAGAGCATCGGAATGGGAAATTGTAAATTGGAATGCAGATGGGTGAATCTTGACATGGGCGTTTATAGTAACGCTGCTTTTGCCCATGAGACGCATCCCGTAGCCTCACAATACAGTGTCAGATAAGCAGTTTGTAGACTGAAGTCGGAGGCGGCTTGCTCGGGCTGTGAACTAGACGGCTTTCATGTTCTGAGCGTGGCATCTTTTGTGTGCCACACAGGTGTGGTGTCGTCCGCGAGCCGAGGAGAGCTCGACAAGTGGCTCATTAGCAGCCTTAATAACGGCAGCTCTGTCAGGGCTCGAGTGGTAATCCCAGGCAGAAGAAAACCTCTACTGCTGAACAAGAACTGTTGTGATAAGTTTTTTTTTTCCTGCCAAGTCTTTCCCAGCCACTTGCTTTAAGAGGCATGGGAAATGCTCCCTGAAACACAGACCTTTAATTAACATTTTCCGATTCTGCTGTGTACAAGAACTGTATATTGTGGCCATTTATTGCCTCCCACTCATTCTTCAACAACATTATTAAAAAAACTCATAACGTCAAAAGTAAGAGGCCGATGAAGTCAATGGCTGGACATTAAGAGATGAGTACTTATGTCACCTGAGAATTACACCCTAAAAAGAGAAACGTCAACAGTATCAGTTGGGGCAGAGGTTTTTCCCAGGCCCAATAGCCCCTCTTGATATGTGATACTAGTCACTAGTCACAGACAATCCGTGAGATGGAAAAGTCAAGTAGTCCGACATCGAAAGCCAGAAGGGTATAAACAGAGGGGTGAGGCAAAGATGTAGTCAGGTCACAGCCCAGGGTCAGAATCCCAGGAAGGTAGCTGATCAAGGCAAAGGAGCTAGGCAACTGGATGGTTAAAGGCAAATCCAAGGTCGGGCAACAAAGATGAGAATACTAGAACTTAAAGCATAGAGCAGACACGTACACCACTTGAGCAGAGCTACAACTGGCAGAGACTAGAGGCAGCCAGCTAAATCGCCTGGGAATCACTTTGAAAAGGAGACGTGTAGGAAAGCCAGCATGTGCTGGACCTGATTGGGCGACTGGACTGTCACTCACCACACTGACAGCTCCGTACACCCAAGTCTCAGAATGGACTGCTGAGCTGTCTATCACAATACTGACAGCTCAACATGCCCCTGCCCCAGATTGGAAGGCTGACCACGCTCACCACGCTGAGTGGAGGAATCGTGACATGATGATTATGTTTCCTGTATGACATAGATGGTGACATTTACTGTTCATTATATGCATTGATAATAATAATAATAATGTTTTATTTATATAGCGCCAACATATTCCGCAGCACTTTACAATTGATAAATCTTCATGCAAACTGCAGATCCATGGCGCCTCTATGGCAGTACACCTAGGACTTTCCATGCTGCCGCATGTTTGTGGCATCTTTCACAGAAAGGAACTGTACTGAAATGTCACTCATTACACTAAAATATAACTTTTATTATTCATTATAACCACAAAGACAATAACCATACCTACAATTGTGAACAGAATAACACACAAGAGAAAAAAAGGTGTCTCACCCTAAAAAGAGTAATGTCACCCTGCCTTGCCACAGAGGTTGGCACCCTATAGGACTGTGCAAATGGCACCCCCGCTCGCCTGCGGCTATCCCTCCTGGCCCTGTAATGCCCTATTTTTTTAGAGAGAGAGACAATCATAACAATCATAACCATACAACAAAAACATCACCAGTGTCATTAATACCAAGGTATCAGATGCAAAATCAGAAAAACAATATGGCTACCATTTGTTACTCTAGGGATATTCTCAAAAAATTAGAATGGTCTCATTAATGTAAGACATGAACATCAGGGGGGCTATGTCATATCCTAGTAAGGTGCTGTTGTAGCCCCACCTTACAGCGGAGGTTGACACCCTAACAATCCTCCGCATATGGCGCCTCCACTCACCGAGGACTGTTCCTCCTGTCCCTAATAGGCCCTACCGATAATAAGTAGATGGGGTCAATAACACAATCTTATTACAGGATACACAGATACAGAAAATCATACACAAAGTGCCGAGTGCTTCTTCAACTATGTTATAGACCTTATAGAGTCACACTGGGGTAAGGGTTCGTCTGTTGGTACTAAGGACCCATGTGTATCAATACTTGTCTGACACAAAACCAATCAGAAATAGGATACTAATGCAATGCATGCATCCAAAAAAAACAGCTTATTAACATACCACAGTATGATAGTATTAAATTCCGCTCATTACCACTTCACACGACGTGTTTCACCTTGTTATATGTTAGAAAGGTTCATCAGGAGTGTTTCATAGGGTAACTAGAAAGAGATCCATTGTTACACATAGCTTTAGATGGTCTTGCAACAAGGTTCAGGAGGCACAAGTAGAAACCCCTTAGATAGCATGCCTTGTAGCATCTGATGAAGAATTATCAGATTTTTATAGAATTCCAACAAAATAGGGGACACATGTCTGACCCCTGAAGAACTCACCCCTTAAAACCCTCAGTAATGAATAGAATGGGGTAGAAGCTCCACAGCCCCTTCTTATTGCACAGTCACAGTAGGAAAACATTGAATTTAGCAGAAGACAACTGGTGTCCACAGCAGCAACAGCTAAGGCAGATCTTGGCAGCAGCGGCTAAAGGTTTTACAAATCTACTTATGTCTGGCCAGTGCCGGAACTATTATCAGATGATTGGTGGGGTGTTGGGCATCAGACCCACACCAATCTGATATTGATGACATATCCTAGAAAAATGTCCTGACACCCCCCAATCAGCACAATACAACTCTCATCCACGCTGGTTTGCACCAGCTGATCATTCCTGCAAGGCCCAGTAGATTCATAGAAATGACCCCACAGTCTGACGATATGCTTCTTCCATCACTGGTCAGGTGGGAGCCCATTAAGATCCCTCATCATGGACCTACTTTCCATGTAGTCAAATTCCAGACTGCTTTTTTTTTCAAGTTCTTGCTCATTGTCCACTCTGTGACTCACCAACTGGCCTTAACAAGGTAGCTTAGGTCCACTCTTCTACCCCAAGGTCACCACTAGATCCCACAGTCATCCTCCATCCACTACTCGTCACAGGCTACCTCCACCACTTCAAGACAGTAATATCTTACTCACATTCTGTCTACCCAACAGATGGACAACTTGCCCAGGTCCTGGGCGACCACTCTGCTTAGACCATCAACATACCTATCCAACACCTCACGCGGTAAACTCCCCCCATTAATGGTCTCTCCTTATCCCCCTCCATAGCACAGCGAGTCCTATCACCAGTCTGGGATCCATCTCACAACCTACAGATTCTTCCTGGGCCCAAACACTAAACGTCTCGCATCCTCCGTAGGCTCCATCACATGAGGTTGCCAGCTGTGGAACTCCTTGAAATTGTCAAATCCAGAAAATGTTAATATGAATGTCTGGTGCAGTCATTCCTCTGTGTTCATACAGTTGTATGACTATTATTTGTTGTTCTAGATAAGCCTGTAATGTTTTCACAATGTAACGAATGTACGGCGGAATCTTGAAATAACGGTTATTCACTGGAAACAAATTAAAACCTTGTAATACTGTATGTGGAACAATAAAAACGAATAAAGTGTAAAACAATAACAGCAGATCACACTGATGTTTGCCGCAGAAATGTACATTTACAAAATGGTGCATAAAAGAACTAATAAAAGTGTAATTCCAGAGTCGCCCTTAAGGTGTGAAGTGCAATTAGATGCTTAATGAGCGATGTTATTTTTCCATGCTCCTATCAGGGACATTTTCTGAAATCCTCTTCATGTTTATGAGCTCCACTTACTCCAATCTTCCTCCATCACTGATTTGTCTTTGAGTCGCTTCAAGGGGTAGACTAGATTTCTCACGTCACGTGGTGATGACCCAAATGACAAGACCCAATCTGGGGGGTTCAAGAAAGTTTCAGCTCTTTTATGGCTGAATATCTCCCACTATACTCAGTTGCATGAAGGGAAAATGTTGTAAAGCTCTAATTGAAGGTTTGGAATTGACACTTTTCACTCCCCTAAAAATACCTTCAGATTCATATTAATATTTTGGTTTATGTTATTGCATGTTGCATTCTGTATATACTTTATTTCATGTGGCCGTCTCATTCTTTATCGTAAATTGAATCATGTCTATGATGGTCTTAGAAGAAGATGAAGGTGTTGATCTTGAAAGAGGCAGTGACATGTCTACCAAAGAATTTACAGACATAGGAGAAGCTAGAGACTTATGGGTTCCAGAGCACAAGTTCACTTTGGGCATTCACCTCCAAAATGTATCATTGTCTCTATAGCAGAAAGGTTGTGACTAGACAGGACAGATATCCCCCTGCTGCTCTGCTGCCCCAAAGTTGTACAGATTGCAAAGTCTCTAAGACCAACTGCTTCCTCTGCCCCCTCTCCACAGCCTTCTTTCTATTTCTCCTCTCCTGCACAGACTACTTCCTATGTCTCATCTCTTAAAGTAGATAACACTCTTCTTAGAGGTTCTTCCCCATTCTCTCTCCTCTTCTACTGACTGCTCCCCATTCCCTGTCTTTCATATAGACTGCTCCCCAGGTCTCTCCTCACACTGACAGCTCCCCAGGTCTCTCCTCACTCTGACTGCTCCCCATTCCCTGTCTTTCATATAGACTGCTCCCCAGTCCTCCCCTCACACAGACTGCTCCCCAGGCCTGTTCACACACAGACTGCTCCCCAGGCCTCTCCTCACACTGACTGCTCCCCAGACCTGTCCTCACACTGACTGCTCCCTAGGCCTCTCCTCACACTGACTGCACCCAGGTCTCTCCTCACACTGACTGCTCCCCAGACCTGTCCTCACACTGACTGCTCCCTAGGCCTCTCCTCACACTGACTGCACCCAGGTCTCTCCTCACACTGACTGCTCCCCAGACCTGTCCTCACACAGACTGCTCCCCAGGCCTGTCCTCACTCAGACTGCTCCCCAGGCCTGTCCTCACTCAGACTGCTCCCCAGGCCTGTCCTCACTCAGACTGCTCCCCAGGCCTGTCCTCACTCAGACTGCTCCCTAGGCCTCTCCTCACACTGACTGCTCCCCAGGCCTGTCCTCACACAGACTGCTCCCCAGGCCTGTCCTCACACTGACTGCTCCCTAGGCCTCTCCTCACACTGACTGCTCCCTAGGCCTGTCCTCACTCAGACTGCTCCCTAGGCCTCTCCTCACACTGACTGCTCCCCAGGCCTGTCCTCACACTGACTGCTCCCTAGGCCTCTCCTCACACTGACTGCACCCAGGTCTCTCCTCACACTGACTGCTCCCCAGGCCTGTCCTCACGCTGACTGCTCCCCAGGCCTGTCCTCACACAGACTGCTCCCTAGGCCTCTCCTCACACTGACTGCTCCCCAGGCCTGTCCTCACACTGACTGCTCCCCAGGCCTGTCCTCACACAGACTGCTCCCCAGGCCTGTCCTCACACTGACTGCTCCGCAGTCCTCTCCTCACACTGACTGCTCCCCAGTCCACTCCTCACACTGACTGCTCCCCAGTCCGCCCCTCAAACTGACTGCTTCCAGGCCTCTCCTCACACTGACTGCCCCCAGTCCTCCCCTCACACAGACTGCTCCCCAGGCCTGTCCTCACACTGACTGCTCCGCAGTCCTCTCCTCACACTGACTGCTCCCCAGTCCACTCCTCACACTGACTGCTCCCCAGTCCGCCCCTCAAACTGACTGCTTCCAGGTCTCTCCTCATACTAACTGCTCCCAAGGCCTCCCCTCACACTGTCTGCTCCCCAGTCCTCCCCTCACCCTGTCTGCTCCCCATTCCCTGTCTTTCAAATAGACTGCTCCCCAGTCCTCCCCTCACAGAGACTGCTCCCCAGTCCTCCCCTCACACTGACTGCTCCCCAGGTCTCTCCTCACACTGACTGCTCCCCATTCCCTGTCTTTCATATAGACTGCTCCCCAGTCTTCCCCTCACACTATCTGCTCCCCAGTCCTCCCCTCACACTGACTGCTCCCCAGGCCTCTCCTCACACTGGAAAGAGAAAGAGATCCAGCTCAACGAAATAGTGAAAAATCCATAATTTATTTCACTCAAAATACAATGAAAGGACAAAACATCAGCATACAGAAAAAATTATAAAAACAAGGTCAACGCGTTTCCGGTGACTAAGCACCCTTAATCATGAGTCCTCACACTGACTGCACCCTAGGCCTCTCCTCACACTGACTGCTCCCCAGGCCTGTCCTCACACAGACTGCTCCCTAGGCCTCTCCTCACACTGACTGCTCCCCAGGCCTGTCCTCACACAGACTGCTCCCCAGGCCTGTCCTCACACTGACTGCTCCCTAGGCCTCTCCTCACACTGACTGCACCCAGGTCTCTCCTCACACTGACTGCTCCCCAGGCCTGTCCTCACACTGACTGCTCCCCAGGCCTGTCCTCACACAGACTGCTCCCCAGGCCTGTCCTCACACAGACTGCTCCCCAGGCCTGTCCTCACACAGACTGCTCCCTAGGCCTCTCCTCACACTGACTGCTCCCCAGGCCTGTCCTCACACAGACTGCTCCCCAGGTCTCTCCTCACACTGACTGCTCCCCATTCCCTGTCTTTCATATAGACTGCTCCCCAGTCTTCCCCTCACACTATCTGCTCCCCAGTCCTCCCCTCACACTGACTGCTCCCCAGGCCTCTCCTCACACTGGAAAGAGAAAGAGATCCAGCTCAACGAAATAGTGAAAAATCCATAATTTATTTCACTCAAAATACAATGAAAGGACAAAACATCAGCATACAGAAAAAATTATAAAAACAAGGTCAACGCGTTTCCGGTGACTAAGCACCCTTAATCATGAGTCCTCACACTGACTGCACCCTAGGCCTCTCCTCACACTGACTGCTCCCCAGGCCTGTCCTCACACAGACTGCTCCCTAGGCCTCTCCTCACACTGACTGCTCCCCAGGCCTGTCCTCACACAGACTGCTCCCCAGGCCTGTCCTCACACTGACTGCTCCCTAGGCCTCTCCTCACACTGACTGCACCCAGGTCTCTCCTCACACTGACTGCTCCCCAGGCCTGTCCTCACACAGACTGCTTCCTAGGCCTCTCCTCACACTGACTGCCCCCAGTCCTCCCCTCACACAGACTGCTCCCCAGGCCTGTCCTCACACTGACTGCTCCCCAGTCTTCCCCTCACACTGTCTGCTCCGCAGTCCTCTCCTCACACTGACTGCTCCCCAGTCCGCCCCTCAAACTGACTGCTTCCAGGTCTCTCCTCATACTGACTGCTCCCAAGGCCTCTCCTCACACTGATTGCTCCCCAGTCCTCCCCTCACACTGTCTGCTCCCCAGTCCTCCCCTCACCCTGTCTGCTCCCCATTCCCTGTCTTTCAAATAGACTGCTCCCCAGTCCTCCCCTCACACAGACTGCTCCCCAGTCCTCCCCTCACACTGACTGCTCCCCAGGTCTCTCCTCACACTGACTGCTCCCCATTCCCTGTCTTTCATATAGACTGCTCCCCAGTCTTCCCCTCACACTATCTGCTCCCCAGTCCTCCCCTCACACTGACTGCTCCCCAGGCCTCTCCTCACACTGACTGCACCCTAGGCCTCTCCTCACACTGACTGCTCCCCAGGCCTGTCCTCACACAGACTGCTCCCCAGGCCTGTCCTCACACAGACTGCTCCCCAGGCCTGTCCTCACACTGACTGCACCCAGGTCTCTCCTCACACTGACTGCTCCCCAGGCCTGTCCTCACACTGACTGATCCCCAGGCCTGTCCTCACACTGACTGCTCCCTAGGCCTGTCCTCACACTGACTGCTCCCCAGGCCTCTCCTCACACCGACTGCTCCCCAGGCCTCTCCTCACACAGACTGCTCCCCAGGCCTGTCCTCACACAGACTGCTCCCCAGGCCTGTCCTCACACTGACTGCTCCCCAGGCCTGTCCTCACACTGACTGCTCACTAGGCCTCTCCTCACACCGACTGCTCCCCAGGTCTCTCCTCACACTGACTGATCCCCAGGCCTGTCCTCACACTGACTGCTCCCCAGGCCTGTCCTCACACTGACTGCTCACTAGGCCTCTCCTCACACTGACTGCTCCCCAGGCCTCTCCTCACACAGACTGCTCCCCAGGCCTGTCCTCACACTGACTGCACCCTAGACCTCTCCTCACACTGACTTTTCCACAGGCCTCTCCTCACACTGACTGCTCCCTAGCCCCCCTCCACACTGACTTCTCCCCAGGCCTCTTCTCACACAGACTGTTCCCTAGGCCCCCCTCACACTGACTGCTCCCTAGGCCTCTCCTCACACTGACCGCTCCCTAGGGCCCCTCACACTGACTGCTCCCTAGGCCTCTCCTCACACTGACCGCTCCCTAGGCCACCCTTACACTGACTGCTCCCTAGGCCTCTCCTCACACTGACCGCTCCCTAGGGCCCCTCACACTGACTCCCTAGGCCTCTCTACACACTGACTGCTCCCTAGACCACCCTCACACTGACTGCTCTCCAGTCCTCCCCTCACACTGTCTGCTCCCCAGTCCTCCCCTCACACTGTCTGCTCCCCAGTCCTCCCCTCACCCTGTCTGCTCCCCATTCCCTGTCTTTCAAATAGACTGCTCCCCAGTCCTCCCCTCACACAGACTGCTCCCCAGTCCTCCCCTCACACTGACTGCTCCCAAGGTCTCTCCTCACACTGACTGCTCCCCATTCCCTGTCTTTCATATAGACTGCTCCCCAGTCTTCCCCTCACACTATCTGCTCCCCAGTCCTCCCCTCACACTGACTGCTCCCCAGGCCTCTCCTCACACTGACTGCACCCTAGGCCTCTCCTCACACTGACTGCTCCCCAGGCCTGTCCTCACACAGACTGCTCCCCAGGCCTGTCCTCACACAGACTGCTCCCCAGGCCTGTCCTCACACTGACTGCACCCAGGTCTCTCCTCACACTGACTGCTCCCCAGGCCTGTCCTCACACTGACTGATCCCCAGGCCTGTCCTCACACTGACTGCTCCGAAGGCCTGTCCTCACACTGACTGCTCCCCAGGCCTCTCCTCACACCGATTGCTCCCCAGGCCTCTCCTCAAACAGACTGCTCCCCAGGCCTGTCCTCACACTGACTGCTCCCCAGGCCTGTCCTCACACTGACTGCACCCAGGTCTCTCCTCACACTGACTGATCCCCAGGCCTGTCCTCACACTGACTGCTCCCCAGGCCTGTCCTCACACTGACTGCTCACTAGGCCTCTCCTCACACTGACTGCTCCCCAGGCCTCTCCTCACACAGACTGCTCCCCAGGCCTGTCCTCACACTGACTGCACCCTAGACCTCTCCTCACACTGACTTTTCCACAGGCCTCTCCTCACACTGACTGCTCCCTAGCCCCCCTCCACACTGACTTCTCCCCAGGCCTCTTCTCACACAGACTGTTCCCTAGGCCCCCTCACACTGACTGCTCCCTAGGCCTCTCCTCACACTGACCACTCCTTAGGGCCCCTCACACTGACTGCTCCCTAGGCCTCTCCTCACACTGACCGCTCCCTAGGCCACCCTCACACTGACTGCTCCCTAGGCCTCTCCTCACACTGTCCGCTCCCTAGGCCTCTCCTCACACTGACCGCTCCCTAGGCCCCCCTTACACTGACTGCTCCCTAGGCCTGTCCTCACACTGACCGCTCTCTAGGCCCCCTCACACTGACTGCTCCCTAGGCCTCTCCTCACACTGACCGCTCCCTAGGCCCCCCTTACACTGACTGCTCCCCAGGCCTCTCCTCACACTGACCGCTCTCTAGGCCCCCTCACACTGACTGCTCCCTAGGCCTCTCCACACACTGACTGCTCCCTAGACCACCCTCACACTGACTGCTCTCCAGGACCCCCTCACATGGAAGGTCGTCATTGCACATTCAATTGTATTGATATCCCAGATGCCAATAAAGGTAAAAGTAATGATGAAAGGAATGGAAGCTGACACGTCTGACGTCTCAGAATAGCAAGCACGATGATGTCACTGCATGGAAGAATGAGGAGGAAAGATGAGTATTGTATATTTTTTTAAATCAGTGAGTACAGTGTGTTGCCATAATACTGGAGGACTATGGGTGTATTATACTATATGGAAGACTATGGAGAGTGCATTATACTGTATGGAAGACTATGGGGCTCATTATACTGTATGGAGGACTATGGGGAGTGTATGATACTATATGGAGGATTATGGAGAGTGTATTCTGACCTTTCATTCACCCCCTACATCCGATCACTGGCTCGCTCTTCTTACCTGCATCTCAAAAACATTTCTAGAATTCGCCCTTTTCTTAATTTCGACTCTGCAAAAACTCTGACTGTTTCACTTATTCATTCTCGTCTGGACTATTGTAACTCTCTACTAATCGGTCTCCCTCTTGCAAAACTCTCCCCGCTCCAATCTGTCCTGAATGCTGCAGCCAGGATCATATTCCTCACCAACCGTTACACCGATGCCTCTACCCTGTGCCAGTCATTACACTGGCTACCCATCCACTCCAGAATCCAGTACAAAACTACTACCCTCATCCACAAAGCACTCCATGGCTCAGCACCACCCTACATCTCCTCCCTGGTATCAGTCTACCACCCTACCCGTGCCCTCCGCTCCGCTAATGACCTCAGGTTAGCATCCTCAATAATCAGAACCTCCCACTCCCGTCTCCAAGACTTTACACGTGCTGCGCCGATTCTTTGGAATGCACTACCTAGGTTAATACGATTAATCCCCAATCCCCACAGTTTTAAGCGTGCCCTAAAAACTCATTTGTTCAGACTGGCCTACCGCCTCAATGCATTAACCTAACGATCCCTGTGTGGCCTATTTATAATAAAAAAATAAAATAAAAAAAAAGGTTCCTCGCATCATGTTCTCATACACTTTATGCAGTATTAGCCCTCTGTGTCTGTACTGCTACATACTTAGGCAGGTAACTGGTTCATGCAGCTTTACATGAACACCTGAGCCTTACACTATAGCTGGTCCGAATAACTAAAGCAATTGTTACCATCCACCTCTCGTGTCTCCCCTTTTCCCCATAGTTTGTAAGCTTGCGAGCAGCAGGGCCCTCATTCCTCCTGGTATCTGTTTTGAACTGTATTTCTGTTATGATGTAATGTTTATTGTCTGTACAAGTCCCCTCTATAATTTGTAAAGCGCTGCGGAATATGTTGGCGCTATATAAATAAAATTATTATTATTATTATTATTATTATTATTACACTATATGGAAAGCTATTGGTAGTGCATTATACTCTATGGAGGACTATGAGGGGTGCATCATACTATATGGAGAACTTTGATGAGTGCATTATACTGTATGTAGGACTATTGGAAGTGCATTATACTGTATGTAGGACTATCAGAAGTGCATTATACTGTATGGAGGACTATGGGTAGTGCATTATACTGTATGGAGGACTGTTGGAACTGCACTGTACTACATGGAGGACTATGGGGAGTGCATTATACTGCATGAAGGACTGTGGGAAGTGTATTATACTGTGTGGAGGACAATGGGAAGTGCATTCAACTATATGAGGACTATGGGCAGTGCATTATACTATATGGAGGACTAATGGGGGTACATTGTACTGTATGTAGGACTATGGAAACTGTATTATACTACATGGAGGACTGTGATAGCACATTATTCTGTATGGAGGACTATGAGGAGTGCATTATGCTATATGGAGCACTATGGGGATGTATTATACTGGAGAGTACTATGGGGAGTGCATTATACTGTGTGGAAGACTATAGGAAGTACAGTACACTATATCAAGAACTATGAGGAGTGTTTTATACTGCATTCAGGACTATCTGGAGTGCATTATACTATATGGAGGACTATGGGGTGTATTCACGGAAATATTCCCATCAAACTAGGGATTTCTTATGCTAAAACCTCTTTCAAAAGTGGTTATTCTCTTCTAGTTTGGGCATTCCTGGCTGGGACTGGTAACTGGTTCTAAACAGGACTATTCCTTGTAGCAGATGATGGCACTTGTGACAGCCCAAAGGTTTAGACTTTGGAGCAACCTATTTTTTTGAGTCCCTGTTGTCCAAACCCCATGCAAAAAACTGATTTGGGCATACGCACCAACGGGCCATAGATTATAATGGTGCCGAAAGTGTGTTCTGACGTGCATAATTATCAGGTATGTACAACAACTGGAGGCAGACACTCAGACGCAGTAGATTGTGTCTGAGTGTCCACCTCCAGTAGGCACATACACCCAAATTGCGCTTTCCGGGGGGTTCGGTTGAAAGCCCCTACGCGACCTCTGAACATGGGCAAGAATGCAATGTGAAAGCACCCTAAGGCTACAGATACACAGTGACTTTGGTCACAGCACATGTCAACTGAGACCCTGAAGAACCTGCGACCGCAACAAGCAGGTTGTACTTTTCGTTACTTTCTTGACTTGTATTGCGATACAGCAGTGACACCTGGTGAACACGTGTCACCGCCAAAGTCACCATCAGCCCCAACCTATTTTTTAATATTCTCCATTTATAAAGTTAAATTTTAGCGCGAGTGGGTTGAGTCCTTTGAGCATCCACATACTTGGATGCTTTAAGGAAACAAGTCCCATTTTCCTCGTAGTCATCTACTTCAAGTAACTTGTGTCCGCCAGCAGCCGGCACAGGCCTAATCCTCCACCGAGGAGCAGAATACAATGTAAAACACAATGAGCTTTTTAAGTCTTTTCAGTAGAAACATTTTTCTTTATTAAGAGTCGGCCTAAATATAATTGGCATGTGCAAACATTTGGCAAACTATACTCCTGGCTCCTCATCTTCATTGGAACGCTGTCAACTAAAGAAAGGATAACGGATGGAGAATAAATATGGAAAAAAAGAACGACTTGTTTGGGCCGATGCAAAAGTGCGGAATGCTGAACTCGAAATTAAAACACTGAATCTGAAAGGTGAAGCTTATTTGGAAGCATTATTGGAGCTGCGGCACAAAATAATCACTGCGCAAATGACTAGAATTTACAGCAGAGGGAAAAATGCAATTGACATGGTTTTCCTTGTTGAGCGGTTATTAAAATCATGTGAAAATTTGTTTAAAAATCGGCAGTGCTTCATAGGACAACGCTGCTGATATGGAGTTTACACATAAAATCTGTGCAGCCCCCAATATTGGGTCGTGCACAGGACACAACGGTTGAATGTGCGCAAATTATATCGCTCGGAGGTGCTGCCGGCATCCCTCGTGCCTGAACCTTGTTCATTTCATATATGCTATATATATAAAAAATACAGATCCTGGTGTCGCGCTGCTCCTCAGGATTATCAATCTTGAGTATATAGATAATAGCTGGAAGCTTTTATTGATAATTGGTCAACGCATTTCAGGGCCTTATCGATCCCTTCACCGGGATGGTAATCACTGTCCTAACAAAGGCGATGGTCTGACCTGAAACGCGTTGACCAATTACCAATGAAAAGTTCTAGCTATTATCTCTATACTCAAGACTGATAAACCTGAGGAGCAGCGCGGCACCAGAATCCCTACTATATATATACCGCCTGACAGCATTTACAGTAAGTAGGTGTCCTTCAACGCAGACTACAGGCGCCCATACACATTCAATGGGAGTTGACTGCACTGAATGTAGGGCTTTTCCCCGATGTGCAGGTGGGCCTGTGTATGGGTGGAGGTCTAGATGAATAATCTACAAGAATTTAGCCATCAGCTTCCTTTGGCTTTTGGCCACCTTGAATGAAAGTTCTCCAGAAGTCCATGTCACAAAGTAATAGACACTTGGTGTCAGGGGATTCAGGAAAAATTGGTGAATTTGAACTTCAGAAGCTCCGCTCATCTCTTTCCACCATATTGCACTTCTTTATTGAACTTTATTATTTTACCTCCCAGCATTTTGCTTCCCTTGTTGCAGGATACTTTTTAAGCCCCAGCTCTGATCTGCCGTGGAGCACCCACAAAAACAACTAAGATCGCTCACTTGTAAAATTGCTCACTTTGGGCAATTCTGGACAATTCTGGTAAATAATGGAGTGTTCGGAGGAATATGGTGAACATTCGAGTTGTACGGTAGCTGAAGTTTTACATGAAAACCAAAACCAAAATCCTCTGTTTTCCGCCATATGAAATTGGGGTACAGTGAACCCCCCGACTTCTCTGGCCACCCTACTGTGGAACACGGCATGGAGCCATAAACAGTCATATGCACGAGACGCAATGTACAGTAATGAGAGTAGCAGAAGCGGAGACTCTGTATACCCGTAGCCTGATGGAAGAGCTGCTGATGCCGCGCGCCCAGCACCAGACCCAATGGTTGGCACCATGGCTTCACCATACATGGAACCATGGCTCGGTGCATGGAATTTGCACGCTTCTCACAGTGATACATGTCTGGATGTTCGGTTTCCCTACTGTGGCCCCAAAGCATCCTGGAAGGTTAATTATCGTGTAAGCACAATTAGCCTGTTTTTTTTCTGCCTGTTGTAGGGAAATTAGATTGTAAGCTCCACTGACGCCAAGCTAATGTGTATGAGTATGCGTAATTCTGCATTGCGTGCTCCTGCCGTAATAATAATGATGATAATAGGGGACGACCTGGAGCGAGTCAATACTAAGCTCTTTCTGTTACACCTTTATTTAATATTCAGCCAATTATCGTTATTATTTTTTATGTTTTACCATTCGTCCTATTTAAGGAGAGGACGCGGCGTCGGTTTCGCTACGAGCGGACCTGCATCTCACATGGGTGAAATAATCAGATGAAGCTTTGTTTCTCAGATTACTATTTCCAGGTCATTAGCTTTTAATGCGGAATGATGTCTGCTGGGCTTCTTGTTGGGGAAAGCAGAGACGTTCTATGTGTGCGGCGAGGAATAATTATTGATTGTATTTCGCTCTAATGACTGTTCCTTAAATCACTTTATGTAAATGGCGCATGTCCTGATTTTGGATCCTTTTCTCCATTCTTTGTGTTTGAGCTTTTCTCTTAGGGTAGACATTGGTGACGCACTGCTCGGATATGTAGGCTGCGCCACAAATAAAGGACCTGTTGTAGTTATTGCAGGATAATATAAAACGTTCCAGGAGGTGCCGACAATCAATTCTGTCAGACAATGACATGATAGCAATAGTGGCTCAGTGGTCAGCACTGTACGATGCGTAACCTCAGTGTGATGGTGAAGAAATGGTGGCTCAGTGGTCAGCACTGTACGATGCGTGACCTCAGTGTGATGGTGAAGAAATGGTGGCTCAGTGGTCAGCACTGTACAATGCGTAACCTCGGTGTGATGGTGAAGAAATGGTGGCTCAGTGGTCAGCACTGTACGATGCGTAACCTCAGTGTGATGGTGAAGAAATGGTGGCTCAGTGGTCAGCACTGTACGATGCATAACCTCGGTGTGATAGTGAAGAAATGGTGGCTTAGTGGTCAGCACTGTACGATGCATAACCTCGGTGTGATAGTGAAGAAATGGTGGCTCAGTGGTCAGCACTGTACGATGCGTAACCTCAGTGTGATGGTGAAGAAATGGTGGCTCAGTGGTCAGCACTGTACGATGCGTAACCTCGGTGTGATAGTGAAGAAATGGTGGCTCAGTGGTCAGCACTGTACGATGCATAACCTCGGTGTGATAGTGAAGAAATGGTGGCTCAGTGGTCAGCACTGTACAATGCGTAACCTCGGTGTGATGGTGAAGAAATGGTGGCTCAGTAGTCAGCACTGTATGATGCGTAACCTCAGTGTGATAGTGAAGAAATGATGGCTCAGTGGTCAGCACTGTACAATGCATAAGCTCGGTGTGATAGTGAAGAAATGGTGGCTCAGTGGTCAGCACTGTACAATGCATAACCTCGGTGTGATGGTGAAGAAATGGTGGCTCAGTGGTCAGCACTGTGCAATGCGTAACCTCGGTGTGATGGTGAAGAAATGGTGGCTCAGTAGTCAGCACTGTACGATGCGTAAGCTCGGTGTGATGGTGAAGAAATGGTGGCTCAGTGGTCAGCACTGTACGATGCGTAAGCTCGGTGTGATGGTGAAGAAATGGTGGCTCAATGGTCAGCACTGTACAATGCATAAGCTCGGTGTGATGGTGAAGAAATGGTGGCTCAGTAGTCAGCACTGTACGATGCGTAAGCTCGGTGTGATGGTGACGAAATGGTGGCTCAGTGGTCAGCACTGTACGATGCGTAAGCTCGGTGTGATGGTGAAGAAATGGTGGCTCAATGGTCAGCACTGTACAATGCCTAACCTCAGTGTGATGGTGAAGAAATGGTGGCTCAGTGGTCAGCACTGTACAATGCATAAGCTCGGTGTGATGGTGAAGAAATGGTGGCTCAGTGGTCAGCACTGTACAATGCATAAGCTCGGTGTGATGGTGAAGAAATGGTGGCTCAGTGGTCAGCACTGTGCAATGCGTAACCTCGGTGTGATAGTGAAGAAATGGTGGCTCAGTGGTCAGCACTGTATGATGCATAACCTCGGTGTGATAGTGAAGAAATGGTGGCTCAGTGGTCAGCACTGTACAATGCGTAACCTCGGTGTGATGGTGAAGAAATGGTGGCTCAGTAGTCAGCACTGTATGATGCGTAACCTCAGTGTGATAGTGAAGAAATGATGGCTCAGTGGTCAGCACTGTACAATGCATAAGCTCGGTGTGATAGTGAAGAAATGGTGGCTCAGTGGTCAGCACTGTACAATGCATACACTCGGTGTGATGGTGAAGAAATGGTGGCTCAGTGGTCAGCACTGTGCAATGCGTAACCTCGGTGTGATAGTGAAGAAATGGTGGCTCAGTGGTCAGCACTGCACGATGCGTAAGCTCGGTGTGATGGTGAAGAAATGGTGGCTCAGTGGTCAGCACTGTACAATGCGTAACCTCGGTGTGATAGTGAAGAAATGGTGGCTCAGTGGTCAGCACTGCACGATGCGTAACCTCGGTGTGATGGTGAAGAAATGGTGGCTCAGTGGTCAGCACTGTGCAATGCGCAACCTCGGTGTGATGGTGAAGAAATGGTGACTCAGTGGTCAGCACTGTACGATGCGTAACCTCGGTGTGATAGTGAAGAAATGGTGGCTCAGTGGTCAGCACTGTGCAATGCGTAACCTCGGTGTGATGGTGAAGAAATGATGGCTCTGCGGTCAGCACTGTACAATGCGTAACCTCGGTGTGATAGTGAAGAAATGGTGGCTCAGTGGTCAGCACTGCACGATGCGTAACCTCGGTGTGATGGTGAAGAAATGGTGGCTCAGTGGTCAGCACTGTACAATGCATAACCTCGGTGTGATGGTGAAGAAATGGTGGCTCAGTGGTCAGCACTGTACGATGCGTAACCTCGGTGTGATAGCGAAGAAATGGTGGCTCAGTGGTCAGCACTGTGCAATGCGTAACCTCGGTGTGATTGTAAAGAAATGGTGGCTCAGTGGTCAGCACTGTACGATGAGTAACCTCGGTGTGATAGTGAAGAAATGGTGGCTCAGTGGTCAGCACTGTGCAATGCGTAACCTCGGTGTGATAGTGAAGAAATGGTGGCTCAGTGGTCAGCACTGTACGATGCGTAACCTCGGTGTGATGGTGAAGAAATGGTGGCTCAGTAGTCATCACTGTACAATGCGTAACCTCGGTGTGATGGTGAAGAAATGGTGGCTCAGTGGTCAGCACTGTACAATGCATAAGCTCGGTGTGATGGTGAAGAAATGGTGGCTCAGTAGTCAGCACTGTACGATGCGTAAGCTCGGTGTGATGGTGAAGAAATGGTGGCTCAGTGGTCAGCACTGTACGATGCGTAAGCTCGGTGTGATGGTGAAGAAATGGTGGCTCAATAGTCAGCACTGTACGATGCGTGACCTCAGTGTGATGGTGAAGAAATGGTGGCTCAGTGGTCAGCACTGTACAATGCATAAGCTCGGTGTGATGGTGAAGAAATGGTGGCTCAGTGGTCAGCACTGTACAATGCATAAGCTCGGTGTGATGGTGAAGAAATGGTGGCTCAGTGGTCAGCACTGTGCAATGCGTAACCTCGGTGTGATAGTGAAGAAATGGTGGCTCAGTGGTCAGCACTGTACGATGCGTAACCTCGGTGTGATGGTGAAGAAATGGTGGCTCAGTAGTCAGCACTGTACAATGCGTAACCTCGGTGTGATGGTGAAGAAATGGTGGCTCAGTGGTCAGCACTGTACAATGCATAAGCTCGGTGTGATGGTGAAGAAATGGTGGCTCAGTAGTCAGCACTGTACGATGCGTAAGCTCGGTGTGATGGTGAAGAAATGGTGGCTCAATAGTCAGCACTGTACAATGCGTAACCTCGGTGTGATGGTGAAGAAATGGTGGCTCAGTGGTCAGCACTGTACAATGCATAAGCTCGGTGTGATGGTGAAGAAATGGTGGCTCAGTGGTCAGCACTGTACAATGCATAAGCTCGGTGTGATGGTGAAGAAATGGTGGCTCAGTAGTCAGCACTGTACGATGCGTAACCTCGGTGTGATGGTGAAGAAATGGTGGCTCAGTGGTCAGCACTGTACAATGCGTAACCTCGGTGTGATGGTGAAGAAATGGTGGCTCAGTAGTCAGCACTGTACGATGCGTAACCTCGGTGTGATGGTGAAGAAATGGTGGCTCAGTGGTCAGCACTGTACAATGCGTAACCTCGGTGTGATGGTGAAGAAATGGTGGCTCAGTGGTCAGCACTGTACGATACATAAACCCCGTGTAGTGGTGAACAAATGGTGGCTCGGTGGTCATCACTGTGTGAGGCGTAACCTCGGTGTGATGGTGAAGAAATGGTGGCTCGGTGGTCATCACTGTACGATGCGTAACCTCGGTGTGATGGTGAAGAAATGGTGGCTCAGTGGTCAGCACTGTACAATGCATAAGCTCGGTGTGATGGTGAAGAAATGGTGGCTCAGTGGTCAGCACTGTACAATGCATAAGCTCGGTGTGATGGTGAAGAAATGGTGGCTCAGTGGTCAGCACTGTACGATGCATAAGCTCGTGTGATGGTGAAGAAATGGTGGCTCAGTGGTCAGCACTGTACAATGCATAAGCTCGGTGTGATGGTGAAGAAATGGTGGCTCAGTAGTCAGCACTGTACGATGCGTAACCTCGGTGTGATGGTGAAGAAATGGTGGCTCAGTGGTCAGCACTGTACAATGCGTAACCTCGGTGTGATGGTGAAGAAATGGTGGCTCAGTAGTCAGCACTGTACGATGCGCAACCTCGGTGTGATGGTGAAGAAATGGTGGCTCAGTGGTCAGCACTGTACAATGCGTAACCTCGGTGTGATGGTGAAGAAATGGTGGCTCAGTGGTCAGCACTGTACGATACATAAACCCCGTGTAGTGGTGAACAAATGGTGGCTCGGTGGTCATCACTGTGTGAGGCGTAACCTCGGTGTGATGGTGAAGAAATGGTGGCTCGGTGGTCATCACTGTGTGATGCGTAACCTCGGTGTGATGGTGAAGAAATGGTGGCTCGGTGGTCATCACTGTGTGATGCGTAACCTCGGTGTGGTGGTGAAGAAATGGTGGCTCGGTGGTCAGCACTGTACGATGCGTAACCTCGGTGTGATGGCGAAGAAATGGTGGCTTAGTGGTTAGCACTGTACGATACATAAACCCCCATGTGGTGGTGAAGAAATGGTGGCTCAGTGGTCATCACTGTGCAATGCATAAGCTCGTTGTGGTGGTGAAGAAATGGTGGCTCAGTGATTAGTATTGTTTTTTGTAGTGCTGGTGTCTTGGGTTGAAATGCAACATCTGCGTTGAATTTGTTGGGTTTTTCTTTCAGTTTTCCTTTTACCTTCCACAATTCAAGAACCCAGGAGCCACAATGTGGACACGGACTGAGTGATGATCAATACGCTGTGGAATATCTTCCCATTAAAATTAATAGCTAAACGTTCTATTTATACTTTTTTTTAAAGCCTCCAACTGTCTTCTCCAAATATTCTAAGTGTTCATTTTGCTTCCCCGCCTGCAGTTTTTCTTCCTGTGTTTGTTTCCCAGGGTCCATACTGATATTTCTATTTATTTAACTCCATTCTTAGGACAGTTGATTTTTCTCTGTTTTTCTGTGCTGACTTTCCATCCAGTAACCGTGGTCAGCAGATGCCCTCAACAGATAGAAAACAGATAGAAATATGACGCGCCTCCGCATTGAGTCGGGCGAAGTTTTCGATGCTTATTTTATTGTTTGCTGAGAAATCTTTGTCATATGAGCCAGACGTTAATGCAGTGTTTCTCAACTGCGGTCCTCAAGACCCACCAACAAGTGATCATTTCATCACCTGCATCAGCAGTAGCTCCATCACCTATGGAAATCCTGAAAACGTGGCCTGTTGGTGGGTCTTGAGGACTGGAGTTGAGAAACACTGCTTTAATGATTAATGGAAAATTATACTTTGAAAACTAAAAATAATTAAAAACTGAATCTATTAAGGGGGCATAGCATCCTCCAAAGCAGAAGGAGTTTTATACCATGGGGCAATTGGGTCGAATGTTATACCCCGAGGGGGTGATGGGCTGGATATTATACACCGGGGTCATGGGGCCACATGTTATACACTGGAGCGAGAGGCCAAATGTTATAGACCGGGGCCAAGTCATCTGTTCAAGAAAAACGAAAATTACATCTACAGAATGGGAGAATTAGAACTAAGTGACAGCACGTGTGAAAAAGACTTGGCTATACTAAAAAATCACAGACTGCGCAGGAGTCAACAGTGTGATGCAGCAGCAGTTGCTGTAAAGCATTTGCTGCTCTTGATAAATGTGACATGTACAGGCTCGTTTACACTAACTCTTCAGGATAAATAAACTCTTCTGATGCTGCTCGTTTTTTTATATTAAGTTGAGTTTACACTCTATGAATGTGCTTCAGATTTGGAAATCACATCCAAAGCAATTTACTCTACAATGCGAATGGGGTCTTGAAGATAATCGCAGTGGTAAAACTGACCTGCTGCTCATTAGATTGCAGATTTTTTTAGATCTGTTTCAAATAGTATGCAGCAATGGAAATGAAGAGGAAATCAGCCTGTTTGTATGCGGCAGCCCGTTATTGAGCACCCCAGCTCTTCGCGTGTTTTGCTTTGTTCTGTTAACATTGAGAAGGAAATTCACAAACATCGGAGATGGAGAAACTCAATTTCTTCACAAAGAGCCTCATATTTGTGCATCAAATTGTTATCCGGTGACAGAAGTTGTTTTTAGCGGTTTCAGGATATCAATATTTTGCATTTTTATATTGGATCAATTCAACTATGCACCGAATGCGGCTTCCTCGCCTCTTATTGTAGTTCACTGCAGAAAATAATCACTTTGGTGTATATGAATGACTTTAATAGAAGAGAAAAGGATGAACATACTAGGAAATGAGCTGCGCTGCCGCTGGTTTGCTAAGGTAGTTCTTATTGATCAGAGCTTCTGAGCTCATGGAACTAATTCAATTTAATATTAAACCAAATCAAGCTTTGAAGAAAACTTTTTATTACATATATAAATCAATGCAGCGATACTCAATGTGCATTATAACAAGGAAACTCAGGTTTACACCTGTAATAGCTGGTATTATTTATATAGGTTTTCTCCTATAGATTCCTCTATTGTATCTTCTCCTATAGTATCTTCTATTGTACCTTCTCCTATAGTATCTTCTATTGTATCTTCTCCTATAGTATCTTCTATTGTACCTTCTCCTATAGTATCTTCTATTGTATCTTCTCCTATAGTATCTTCTATTGTACCTTCTCCTATAGTATATTCCATTGTGCCTTCTCCTATAGTATATTCCATTGTGCCTTCTCCTATAGTATCTTCTATTGTACCTTCTCCTATAGTATCTTCTATTGTACCTTCTCCTATAGTATCTTCTATTGTACCTTCTCCTATAGTATCTTCTATTGTACCTTCTCCTATAGTATATTCCATTGTATCTTCTCCTATAGTATCTTCTATTGTACCTTATCCTATAGTATCTTCTATTGTGTCTTCTCCTATAGTATCTTCTATTGTATCTTCTCCTATAGTATCTTCTATTGTGTCTTCTCCTATAGTATCTTCTATTGTATCTTCTCCTATAGTATCCTCTATTGTATCTTCTCCTATAGTATATTCCATTGTACCTTCTCCTATAGTATATTCCATTGTATCTTCTCCTGTAGTATCTTCTATTGTATCTTCTCCTATAGTATCTTCTATTGTACCTTCTCCTATAGTATCTTCTATGGTATCTTCTCCTATAGTATCTTCTATTGTATCTTCTCCTATAGTATCTTCTATTGTACCTTCTCCTATAGTATCTTCTATTGTATCTTCTCCTATAGTATCTTCTATTGTGCATTCTCCAATAGTATCTTCTATTGTATCTTCTCTTATAGTATCTTCTATTGTACCTTCTCCTATATTATCTTCTATTGTATCTTCTCCTATAGTATCTTCTATTGTATCTTCTCCTATAGTATATTCTATTGCATCTTCTCCTATAGTATCTTCTATTGTATCTTCTCCTATAGTATCTTCTATTGTACCTTCTCCTATAGTATCTTCTATTGTATCTTCTCCTATAGTATCTTCTATTGTATCTTCTCCTATAGTATCTTCTCTTGTGCCTTCTCCTATAGTATATTCTATTGTACCTTCTCCTATAGTATCTTCTATTGTACCTTCTCCTATAGTATCTTCTATTGTACCTTCTCCTATAGTATCTTCTATTGTATTTTCTCCTATAGTATCTTCTATTGTATCTTCTCCTATAGTATGTTCTATTGTACCTTCTCCTATAGTATCTTCTATTGTACCTTCTCCTATAGTATATTCCATTGTATCTTCTCCTATAGTATCTTCTATTGTACCTTCTCCTATAGTATCTTCTATTGTGTCTTCTCATATAGTATCTTCTATTGTATCTTCTCCTATAGTATCTTCTATTGTGTCTTCTCCTATAGTATCTTCTATTGTATCTTCTCCTATAGTATCCTCTATTGTATCTTCTCCTATAGTATATTCCATTGTACCTTCTCCTATAGTATATTCCATTGTATCTTCTCCTGTAGTATCTTCTATTGTATCTTCTCCTATAGTATCTTCTATGGTATCTTCTCCTATAGTATCTTCTATTGTATCTTCTCCTATAGTATCTTCTATTGTGTCTTCTCCTATAGTATCCTCTATTGTATCTTCTACTATAGTGTCCTCTATTGTATCTTCTACTATAGTATCTTCTATTGTGCCTTCTCCTATAGTATCTTCTATTGTACCTTCTCCTATAGTATCTTCTATTGTACCTTCTCCTATAGTATCTTCTATTGTACCTTCTCCTATAGTATCTTTTATTGTACCTTCTCCTATAGTATCTTCTATTGTACCTTCTCCTATAGCATCTTCTATTGTATCTTCTCCTATAGTATCTGCTATTGTACCTTCTCCTATAGTATCTTCTATTGTACCTTCTCCTATAGTATCTTCTATTGTATCTTCTCCTATAGTATCTTCTATTGTACCTTCTCCTATAGTTTCTTCTATTGTACCTTCTCCTATAGTATCTTCTATTGTATCTTCTCCTATGGTATCATCTATTTTACCTTCTCCTATAGTATCCTCTATTGTACCTTTTCCTATAGTATCTTCTATTGTACCTTCTCCTATAGTATCTTCTATTGTACCTTCTCCTATAGTATCTTCTATGGTATCTTCTCCTATAGTATCCTCTATTGTACCTTCTCCTATAGTATCTTCTATTGTACCTTCTCCTATAGTATCTTCTATTGTATCTTCTCCTATAGTATCCTCTATTGTATCTTCTCCTATAGTATCTTCTATTGTACCTTCTCCTATAGTATCTTCTATTGTACCTTCTCCTATAGTATCTTCTATTGTATCTTCTCCTATGGTATCATCTATTTTACCTTCTCCTATAGTATCCTCTATTGTACCTTCTCCTATAGTATCTTCTATTGTACCTTCTCCTATAGTATCTTCTATTGTACCTTCTACTATAGTATCTTCTATGGTATCTTCTCCTATAGTATCCTCTATTGTATCTTCTCCTAAGAAGGAGATCGTATCTCCGAAACGCGTAGGACTAGATTTGGCCCTAAGCTCTTCCTGTAGCCGGTCACGTGATCCCTCACGTGACTGTGACGTCACACTAGGTCCTGCTACTCAGTTGACCTAACGGCTTAGTCAAGCAGCGTGGACAAAGTCCAGTATATGCAGGCAGATTCTGCCACCGGCCGGGGCAGTGCCTGCAGTCCGGACTACTAGGATAACTCGTGGATTAGACCTCACTTCATCCTTTTTCCTGACGCCGCAAGTGGAAGGACTATATTGGAAGACGTCGCATGACTCTGGGAAGCAGTGTATGCGCAGCTATCATCGGACATCGGCTGTACCTTATTTCCTCTGGGTGACTGGAGCTCCATACACTGAAGATAGCTATATTCCCTTTGGACTGCCCTCTAAGGTAGTTATATCTCATCTTCCTACTCTCTTTACTTGTTTTTCGGTAACAGGTAAATCGGTTTTTTGTACCGATAAGGTATAACTTGTTATCCTGTATTTATTTTAGTATTACTGTTAGTTTTTAATGGCTCTCTAAGTGGATTTTTCCAGCGCAAACAGTGCCTTTTTTACTATCTTCTATTGTACCTTCTCCTATAGTATCTTCTATTGTACCTTCTCCTATAGTATCTTCTATTGTATCTTCTCCTTTAGTATCCTCTATTGTATCTTCTCCTATAGTATCTTCTATTGTACCTTCTCCTATAGTATCTTCTATTGTATCTTCTCCTTTAGTATCCTCTATTGTATCTTCTCCTATAGTATCTTCTATTGTACCTTCTCTTATAGTATCTTCTATTGTATCTTCTCCTATAGTATCTTCTATTGTATCTTCTCCTATAGTATCTTCTATTGTACCTTCTCTTATAGTATCTTCTATTGTATCTTCTCCTATAGTATCTTCTATTGTATCTTCTCCTATAGTATCTTCTATTGTATCTTCTCCTATAGTATCTTCTATTGTATCTTCTCCTATAGTATCTTCTATTGTATCTTCTCCTATAGTATCTTCTATTGTATCTTCTCCTATAGTATCTTCTATTGTACCTTCTCCTATAGTATCTTCTATTGTATCTTCTCCTATAGTATCTTCTATTGTGCATTCTCCAATAGTATCTTCTATTGTATCTTCTCTTATAGTATCTTCTATTGTACCTTCTACTATAGTATCTTCTATGGTATCTTCTCCTATAGTATCCTCTATTGTACCTTCTCCTATAGTATCTTCTATGGTATCTTCTCCTATAGTATCCTCTATTGTATCTTCTCCTATAGTATCTTCTATTGTACCTTCTCCTATAGTATCTTCTATTGTATCTTCTCCTATAGTATCTTCTATTGTATCTTCTCCTATAGTATCTTCTATTGTACCTTCTCCTATAGTATCTTCTATTGTACCTTCTCCTATAGTATCTTTTATTGTACCTTCTCCTATAGTATCTTCCATGGTATCTTCTCCTATAGTATCCTCTATTGTATCTTCTCCTATAGTATCTTCTATTGTACCTTCTCCTATAGTATCTTCTATTGTATCTTCTCCTATAGTATCTTCTATTGTATCTTCTCCTATAGTATCTTCTATTGTACCTTCTCCTATAGTATCTTCTATTGTACCTTCTCCTATAGCATCTTCTATTGTATCTTCTCCTATAGTATCTGCTATTGTACCTTCTCCTATAGTATCTTCTATTGTACCTTCTCCTATAGTATCTTCTATTGTATCTTCTCCTATAGTATCTTCTATTGTATCTTCTCCTATAGTATCTTCTATTGTAACTTCTCCTATAGTTTCTTCTATTGTACCTTCTCCTATAGTATCTTCTATTGTATCTTCTCCTATGGTATCATCTATTTTACCTTCTCCTATAGTATCCTCTATTGTACCTTTTCCTATAGTATCTTCTATTGTACCTTCTCCTATAGTATCTTCTATTGTACCTTCTCCTATAGTATCTTCTATGGTATCTTCTCCTATAGTATCCTCTATTGTACCTTCTCCTATAGTATCTTCTATTGTACCTTCTCCTATAGTATCTTCTATTGTTTCTTCTCCTATAGTATCCTCTATTGTATCTTCTCCTATAGTATCTTCTATTGTACCTTCTCCTATAGTATCTTCTATTGTACCTTCTGCTATAGTATCTTCTATTGTATCTTCTCCTATGGTATCATCTATTTTACCTTCTCCTATAGTATCCTCTATTGTACCTTCTCCTATAGTATCTTCTATTGTACCTTCTCCTATAGTATCTTCTATTGTACCTTCTACTATAGTATCTTCTATGGTATCTTCTCCTATAGTATCCTCTATTGTATCTTCTCCTATAGTATCTTCTATTGTACCTTCTCCTATAGTATCTTCTATGGTACCTTCTCCTATAGTATCTTCTATTGTACCTTCTCCTATAGTATCTTCTATTGTACCTTCTCCTATAGTATCTTCTATTGTATCTTCTCCTATAGTATCCTCTATTGTATCTTCTCCTAAAGTATCTTCTATTGTACCTTCTCCTATAGTATCCTCTATTGTACCTTCTCCTATAGTATCTTCTATTGTACCTTCTCCTATAGTATCTTCTATTGTATCTTCTCCTATAGTATCCTCTATTGTACCTTCTCCTATAGTATCTTCTATTGTATCTTCTCCTATAGTATCCTCTATTGTACCTTCTCCTATAGTATCTTCTATTGTATCTTCTCCTATAGTATCTTCTATTGTACCTTCTCCTATAGTATCTTCTATTGTACCTTCTCCTATAGTATCCTCTATTGTACCTTCTGCTATAGTATCTTCTATTGTATCTTCTCCTATAGTATCCTCTATTGTACCTTCTCCTATAGTATCTTCTATTGTATCTTCTCCTATAGTATCCTCTATTGTATCTTCTCCTATAGTATCCTCTATTGTACCTTCTCCTATAGTATCTTCTATTGTATCTTCTCCTATAGTATCTTCTATTGTACCTTCTCCTATAGTATCTTCTATTGTATCTTCTCCTATAGTATCCTCTATTGTACCTTCTCCTATAGTATCTTCTATTGTATCTTCTCCTATAGTATCCTCTATTGTACCTTCTCCTATAGTATCTTCTATTGTATCTTCTCCTATAGTATCCTCTATTGTACCTTCTCCTATAGTATCTTCTATTGTACCTTCTCCTATAGTATCCTCTATTGTACCTTCTCTTATAGTATCCTCTATTGTACCTTCTCCTATAGTATCTTCTATTGTATCTTCTCCTATAGTATCCTCTATTGTACCTTCTCCTATAGTATCTTCTATTGTACCTTCTCCTATAGTATCTTCTATTGTATCTTCTCCTATAGTATCCTCTATTGTATCTTCTCCTATAGTATCTTCTATTGTACCTTCTCCTATAGTATCTTCTATTGTACCTTCTCCTATAGTATCTTCTATTGTATCTTCTCCTATGGTATCATCTATTTTACCTTCTCCTATAGTATCCTCTATTGTACCTTCTCCTATAGTATCTTCTATTGTACCTTCTCCTATAGTATCTTCTATTGTACCTTCTACTATAGTATCTTCTATGGTATCTTCTCCTATAGTATCCTCTATTGTATCTTCTCCTATAGTATCTTCTATTGTACCTTCTCCTATAGTATCTTCTATGGTACCTTCTCCTATAGTATCTTCTATTGTACCTTCTCCTATAGTATCTTCTATTGTACCTTCTCCTATAGTATATTCTATTGTACCTTCTCCTATAGTATCTTCTATTGTACCTTCTCCTATAGTATCTTCTATGGTATCTTCTCCTATAGTATCCTCTATTGTATCTTCTCCTATAGTATCTTCTATTGTACCTTCTCCTATAGTATCTTCTATTGTATCTTCTCCTATAGTATCTTCTATTGTATCTTCTCCTATAGTATCTTCTATTGTATCTTCTCCTATAGTATCTTCTATTGTACCTTCTCCTATAGTATCTTCTATTGTATCTTCTCCTATAGTATCTTCTATTGTGCATTCTCCAATAGTATCTTCTATTGTATCTTCTCTTATAGTATCTTCTATTGTACCTTCTCCTATATTATCTTCTATTGTATCTTCTCCTATAGTATCTTCTCTTGTGCCTTCTCCTATAGTATATTCTATTCTACCTTCTCCTATAGTATCTTCTATTGTATCTTCTCCTATAGTATCTTCTATTGTACCTTCTCCTATAGTATCTTATATTGTACCTTCTCCTATAGTATCTTCTATTGTACCTTCTCCTATAGTATCTTCTATGGTATCTTCTCCTATAGTATTTTCTATTGTATCTTCTCCTATAGTATCTTCTATTGTATCTTCTCCTATAGTATCTTCTATTGTACCTTCTCCTATAGTATCTTCTATTGTATCTTCTCCTATAGTATCTTCTATTGTACCTTCTCCTATAGTATCTTCTATTGTATCTTCTCCTATAGTATCTTCTATTGTATCTTCTATTGTATCTTCTTTTATAGTATCTTCTATTGTACCTTCTCCTATAGTATCTTCTATTGTATTTTCTCCTATAGTATCTTCTATTGTATCTTCTCCTATAGTATCTTCTATTGTACCTTCTCCTATAGTATCTTCTATTGTACCTTCTCCTATAGTATCTTCTATTGTATCTTCTCCTGTAGTATCTTCTATTGTATCTTCTCCTATAGTATCTTCTATTGTATCTTCTCCTATAGTATCTTCTATTGTACCTTCTCTTATAGTATCTTCTATTGTACCTTCTCCTATAGTATCTTCTATTGTATTTTCTCCTATAGTATCTTCTATTGTACCTTCTCCTACAGTATCTTCTATTGTACCTTCTCCTATAGTATCTTCTATTGTACCTTCTCCTATAGTATCTTGTATTGTACCTTCTCCTATAGTATCTTCTATTGTATCTTCTCCTATAGTATCTTCTATTGTACCTTCTCCTATAGTATCTTCTATTGTATCTTCTATTGTATCTTCTCCTATAGTATCTTCTATTGTACCTTCTCCTATAGTATCTTCTATTGTATTTTCTCCTATAGTATCTTCTATTGTATCTTCTCCTATAGTATCTTCTATTGTACCTTCTCCTATAGTATCTTCTATTGTACCTTCTCCTATAGTATCTTCTATTGTATCTTCTCCTATAGTATCTTCTATTGTATCTTCTATTGTATCTTCTCTTATAGTATCTTCTATTGTACCTTCTCCTATAGTATCTTCTATTGTATTTTCTCCTATAGTATCTTCTATTGTACCTTCTCCTATAGTATCTTCTATTGTATCTTCTCCTATAGTATCTTCTATTGTATCTTCTCCTATAGTATCTTCTATTGTATCTTCTTCTATAGTATCTTCTATTGTACCTTCTCCTATAGTATCTTCTATTGTATCTTCTCCTATTGTATCTTCTATTGTATCTTCTATTGTATCTTCTCTTATAGTATCTTCTATTGTACCTTCTCCTATAGTATCTTCTATTGTATTTTCTCCTATAGTATCTTCTATTGTATCTTCTCTTATAGTATCTTCTATTGTACCTTCTCCTATAGTATCTTCTATTGTATTTTCTCCTATAGTATCTTCTATTGTATCTTCTCCTATAGTATCTTCTATTGTATCTTCTCCTATAGTACCTTCTATTGTATCTTCTCCTATAGTATCTTCTATTGTATCTTCTATTGTATCTTCTCTTATAGTATCTTCTATTGTACCTTCTCCTATAGTATCTTCTATTGTATTTTCTCCTATAGTATCTTCTATTGTATCTTCTCCTATAGTATCTTCTATTGTACCTTCTCCTATAGTATCTTCTATTGTACCTTCTCCTATAGTATCTTCTATTGTATCTTCTCCTATAGTATCTTCTATTGTATCTTCTCCTATAGTATCTTCTATTGTATCTTCTCCTATAGTATCTTCTATTGTACCTTCTCCTATAGTATCTTCTATTGTATCTTCTCCTATTGTATCTTCTATTGTATCTTCTATTGTATCTTCTCTTATAGTATCTTCTATTGTACCTTCTCCTATAGTATCTTCTATTGTATTTTCTCCTATAGTATCTTCTATTGTATCTTCTCCTATAGTATCTTCTATTGTATCTTCTCTTATAGTATCTTCTATTGTACCTTCTCCTATAGTATCTTCTATTGTATTTTCTCCTATAGTATCTTCTATTGTATCTTCTCCTATAGTATCTTCTATTGTATCTTCTCCTATAGCATCTTCTATTGTACCTTCTCCTATGGTACCTTCTATTGTATCTTCTCCTATAGTATCTTCTATTGTATAGTATCTTCTATTGTATCTTCTATTGTATCTTCTCTTATAGTATCTTCTATTGTACCTTCTCCCATAGTATCTTCTATTGTATTTTCTCCTATTGTATCTACTATTGTATCTTCTCCTATATCTTCTATTGTATCTTCTCCTATAGTATCTACTATTGTATCTTATCCTATAGCATCTTCTATGGTATTTTTTCCTATAGTATCTTCCATAGTATCTACTCCTACAGTATGTTCTATTGTATCTTCTCCTATAGTATCTTCTATTGCACCTTCTCCTATAGTATCTTCTATTGTATCTTTCCCTATAGTATCTTCTATTGTATCTTCTCCTAGAGTATCTTCTATTGTGCCTTCTCCTATAGTATCTTCTATTGTATCTTCTCCTATAGTATCTACTGTTGTATCTTCTCCTATAGTATCTTCTATTGTATCTTCTCCTACAGTATCTTCTATGGTATCTTCTCCTATAGTATCTTCTATGGTATCTTCTCCTATAGTATCTTCTGTTGTATCTTCTCCTATAGTATCTACTGTTGTATCTTCTCCTATAGTATCTTCTATTGTATCTTCTCCTATAGTATCTTCTATTGTATCTTCTCCTATAGTATCTTCTATTGTATCTTCTACTATAGTATCTTCTATTGTACCTTCTCCTATAATATCTTCTATTGTATCTTCTCCTATAGTATCTTCTATTGTATCTTCTACTATAGTATCTTCTATTGTACCTTCTCCTATAGTATCTTCTATTGTATCTTCTCCTATAGTATCTTCTATTGTATCTTCTCCTATAGTATCTTCTATTGTACCTTCTCCTATAGTATCTTCTATTGTACCTTCTCCTATAGTATCTTCTATTGTACCTTATCCTATAGTATCTTCTATTGTACCTTCTCCTATAGTATCTTCTATTGTATCTTCTCCTATAGTATCTTCTATTGTATCTTCTACTATAGTATCTTCTATTGTACCTTCTCCTATAGTATCTTCTATTGTATCTTCTCCTATAGTATCTTCTATTGTATCTTCTCCTATAGTATCTTCTATTGTATCTTCTCCTACAGTATCTTCTATTGTATCTTCTCCTATATTATCGTCTATTGTATCTTCTCCTATTGTATCTACTATTGTATCTTCTCCTATATCTTCTATTGTATCTTCTCCTATAGCATCTACTATTGTACCTTCTCCTATAGTATCTACTATTGTATCTTATCCTATAGCATCTTCTATGGTATTTTTTCCTATAGTATCTTCCATAGTATCTTCTCCTACAGTATGTTCTATTGTATCTTCTCCTATAGTATCTTCTATTGCACCTTCTCCTATAGTATCTTCTATTGTATCTTCCCCTATAGTATCTTCTATTGTATCTTCTCCTAGAGTATCTTCTATTGTGCCTTCTCCTATAGTATCTTCTATTGTATCTTCTCCTATAGTATCTTCTATTGTATCTTCCCCTATAGTATCTTCTATTGTATCTTCTCCTATAGTATCTTCTATTGCACCTTCTCCTATAGTATCTTCTATTGTATCTTTCCCTATAGTATCTTCTATTGTATCTTCTCCTAGAGTATCTTCTATTGTGCCTTCTCCTATAGTATCTTCTATTGTATCTTCTCCTATAGTATCTTCTATTGCACCTTCTCCTATAGTATCTTCTATTTTATCTTCCCCTATAGTATCTTCTATTGTATCTTCTCCTAGAGTATCTTCTATTGTGCCTTCTCCTATAGTATCTTCTATTGTATCTTCTCCTATAGTATCTACTGTTGTATCTTCTCCTATAGTATCTTCTATTGTATCTTCTCCTATAGTATCTTCTATGGTATCTTCTCCTATAGTATCTTCTGTTGTATCTTCTCCTATAGTATCTTCTATTGTATCTTCTCCTATAGTATCTTCTATTGTATCTTCTCCTATAATATCTTCTATTGTATCTTCTACTATAGTATCTTCTATTGTACCTTCTCCTATAATATCTTCTATTGTATCTTCTCCTATAGTATCTTCTATTGTATCTTCTACTATAGTATCTTCTATTGTACCTTCTCCTATAGTATCTTCTATTGTATCTTCTCCTATAGTATCTTCTATTGTATCTTCTCCTATAGTATCTTCTATTGTATCTTCTCCTACAGTATCTTCTATTGTATCTTCTCCTATATTATCGTCTATTGTATCTTCTCCTATTGTATCTACTATTGTATCTTCTCCTATAGTATCTAAAGTTGTATCTTCTCCTATAGTATCTTCTATTGTACCTTCTATTGTATCTTCTCCTATATTATCGTCTATTGTATCTTCTCCTATAGTATCTTCTATTGTACCTTCTCCTATAGTATCTTCTATTGTATCTTCTCCTATAGTATCTAAAGTTGTATCTTCTCCTATAGTATCTTCATTGTATCTTCTATAATATTCTTTATTGTATCTTCTCCTATACTATGTCTGTTATATTGTCTCCTACAATATCATCTATGGTATCTTTTCCTATGGTATCTTCATTTGTATCTTCTCCTTGCTGCCCCAGTGTCAAGATTAGTAACATATTGGACCCTTTTAGTGCTCATTTTAATGTTGTAATGGGTCCTAAAAAAAAAACCAAATTCAATATATTTGTAATTTTAATGTGGACTTTGACCAGTGGTGAATATCAGGCATTGCCTTGTTCTAGATGGTGAGACTTGTGCTCCCTTATATTTCTTTGGGCTTAATATGTGAGTGGTGGCAGATAACCAGCTTTAGAAAAAACAAACATTTTTTTACATTCTTTTAAGAGGTATTTCTATTGTAAGTATCTATATGTGGCCAGTGAGCTATTGCCATAGAGATTGCAGATATTAAGTCACAATAAATTAATGACATTTTATACAGTCTTTAATGAAACTTGCTCCAGGTGTTTGAACCAGAGAGCGGTGGAAAAGGTTGAGATTGAAGCCCCGACCTGTAAGTCTGATTTCACTAATAAAGGTTTTAGGACCACACAAGTATATGATCAAGGACGGGGGATTAACTGCTCTCTAAAGCATCAGATCCACCCATTATTACCTGCTCATTATATCCAGTGAGATTGACAGTCATTAGTAAATGTTTAGAACAAGTCAGGACATGCTAAGGAGATCGAAGACACAGATATGTAAGGTGACCGTGAAACACTGTAATAACAGCATTGATGCATTGATGCCAGTAGGCTGCACGTAAGCCGGCACAAAAGTGTAATGAATAGACAGAAAGGAGCTGATCACCTCCAGTAACTCTTTACTTGCCTCGTCCATTTCTCCTGCTGGTGATGGAATTATTTTGAGCATCAGTGTTTTACTAAACAAACCTACAATTTGTTTCCAAAAACGTCAAGGCAAACGGAAATATATTTAACTGCTAAATAAAATATGAGAAAACACGCAACAGGCAAGATCACTGAAACTATAAAGCAATCCCAGAAGAAGATCAGTCTAAAATAGAAAATAAAACGGAAAATAAAAGGGATGTGAAACATTTTCAGATTTACTCATGGTAAGAGATCAAAGAAAGACTTAATGAGCAAGTTAGTTGGCAATGTCGACTACTCAGCATAAGCAGAAGATGAAAATGTTAAAATATATTCGCTTTTTAACAAGACGCTTTAACTTTCCATTTTTGAGACATTGTAATCGCTGTTTTCTGTGCGACTTATATATTTGTCCAAACGAAGGTGGACGAAGATCAAAGATTTTCATGCAAGTTCTTTCTGGATGAAATTACAGCTGAATTTCTTTTTATTTTTCTTTATGTATTTTATGGATTCTTCTTTAAAAACGTACCTTGAGCTACTAAAAATATATTAGTGGAGGGCTGCAGTGTTCTGTAAGAATGGGGTATAATTCTTTCGCCCCTGTGTAAAGATCAGGTCTTCACTGCAGAGGACCCCTGGGTTGTGTCCATGGAGCAGCTGCTGGCCGGTGGAGCTGGTTGAAGGCAGAAAATCAGTCAGGGTCTGAACCAGAAAAGTTGGGTCAAGGACAGACTGTTATACCAAATACCTGGGGTCAAGTCTGGGAGAAAAAGCATAAAATGGAGCCTAAAAAGTGAACTGTCAGTCCTGGGTCAAATCCAAAAGTGCATCCAAGGGGTAAATTGGCAAAAAAAACACCACATAGTAACATAGTAACATAGTTAGTAAGGCCGAAAAAAGACATTTGTCCATCCAGTTCAGCCTATATTCCATCATAATAAATCCCCAGATCTACGTCCTTCTACAGAACCTAATAATTGTATGATACAATATTGTTCTGCTCCAGGAAGACATCCAGGCCTCTCTTGAACCCCTCGACTGAGTTCGCCATCACCACCTCCTCAGGCAAGCAATTCCAGATTCTCACTGCCCTAACAGTAAAGAATCCTCTTCTATGTTGGTGGAAAAACCTTCTCTCCTCCAGACGCAAAGAATGCCCCCTTGTGCCCGTCACCTTCCTTGGTATAAACAGATCCTCAGCGAGATATTTGTATTGTCCCCTTATATACTTATACATGGTTATTAGATCGCCCCTCAGTCGTCTTTTTTCTAGACTAAATAATCCTAATTTCGCTAATCTATCTGGGTTCTCCCATCCCCTTTATTAATTTTGTTGCCCTCCTTTGTACTCTCTCTAGTTCCATTGTATCCTTCCTGAGCACCGGTGCCCAAAACTGGACACAGTACTCCATGTGTGGTCTAACTAGGGATTTGTACAGAGGCAGTATAATGCTCTCATCATGTGTATCCAGACCTCTTTTAATGCACCCCATGATCCTGTTTGCCTTGGCAGCTGCTGCCTGGCACTGGCTGCTCCAGGTAAGTTTATCATTAACTAGGATCCCCAAGTCCTTCTCCCTGTCAGATTTACCCAGTGGTTTCCCGTTCAGTGTGTAATGGTGATATTGATTCCCTCTTCCCATGTGTATAACCTTACATTTATCATTGTTAAACCTCATCTGCCACCTTTCAGCCCAAGTTTCCAACTTATCCAGATCCATCTGTAGCAGAATACTATCTTCTCTTGTATTAACTGCTTTACATAGTTTTGTATCATCTGCAAATATCGATATTTTACTGTGTAAACCTTCTACCAGATCATTAATGAATATGTTGAAGAGAACAGGTCCCAATACTGACCCCTGCGGTACCCACTGGTCACAGCGACCCAGTTAGAGACTATACCATTTATAACCACCCTCTGCTTTCTATCACTAAGCCAGTTACTAACCCATTTACACACATTTTCCCCCAGACCAAGCATTCTCATTTTGTGTACCAACCTCTTGTGCGGCACGGTATCAAACGCTTTGGAAAAATCGAGATATACCACGTCCAATGACTCACCGTGGTCCAGCCTATAGCTTACCTCTTCATAAAAACTGATTAGATTGGTTTGACAGGAGCGATTTCTCATAAACCCATGCTGATATGGAGTTAAACAGTTATTCTCATTGAGATAATCCAGAATAACATCCCTCAGAAACCCTTCAAATATTTTACCAACAATAGAGGTTAGACTTACTGGCCTATAATTTCCAGGTTCACTTTTAGAGCCCTTTTTGAATATTGGCACCACATTTGCTATGCGCCAATCCTGCGGAACAGACCCTGTCGCTATAGAGTCCCTAAAAATAAGAAATAATGGTTTATCTATTACATTACTTAGTTCTCTTAGTACTCGTGGGTGTATGCCATCCGGACCCGGAGATTTATCTATTTTAATCTTATTTAGCCGGTTTCGCACCTCTTCTTGGGTTAGATTGGTGACCCTTAATATAGGGTTTTCATTGTTTCTTGGGATTTCTCCTAGCATTTCATTTTCCACCGTGAATACCGTGGAGAAAAAGGTGTTTAATATGTTAGCTTTTTCCTCGTCATCTACAACCATTCTTTCCTCACTATTTTTTAAGGGGCCTACATTTTCAGTTTTTATTCTTTTACTATTGATATAGTTGAAGAACAGTTTGGGATTAGTTTTACTCTCCTTAGCAATGTGCTTCTCTGTTTCCTTTTTGGCAGCTTTAATTAGTTTTTTAGATAAAGTATTTTTCTCCCTATAGTTTTTTAGAGCTTCAATGGTGCCATCCTGCTTTAGTAGTGCAAATGCTTTCTTTTTACTGTTAATTGCCTGTCTTACTTCTTTGTTTAGCCACATTGGGTTTTTCCTATTTCTAGTCCTTTTATTCCCACAAGGTATAAACCGCTTACACTGCCTATTTAGGATGTTCTTAAACATTTCCCATTTATTATCTGTATTCTCATTTCTGAGGATATTGTCCCAGTCTACCAGATTAAGGGCATCTCTAAGCTGGTCAAACTTTGCCTTCCTAAAGTTCAATGTTTTTGTGACTCCCTGACAAGTCCCCCTAGTGAAAGACAGGTGAAACTGTACAATATTGTGGTCGCTATTTCCTAGATGCCCGACCACCTGCAGATTTGTTATTCTGTCAGGTCTATTAGATAGTATTAGGTCTAAAAGTGCTGCTCCTCTGGTTGGATTCTGCACCAATTGTGAAAGATAATTTTTCTTGGTTATTAGCAGAAACCTGTTGCCTTTATGGGTTTCACAGGCTTCTGTTTCCCAGTTAATATCCGGGTAGTTAAAGTCCCCCATAACCAGGACCTCATTATGGGTTGCAGCTTCATCTATCTGCTTTAGAAGTAGACTTTCCATGGTTTCTGTTATATTTGGGGGTTTGTAACAGACCCCAATGAGAATTTTGTTACCATTTTTCCCTCCATGAATTTCAACCCATATGGACTCGACATCCTCATTTCCTTCGCTAATATCCTCCCTTAAAGTGGACTTTAGACAAGACTTTACATAGAGACAAACCCCTCCTCCTCTCCGATTTTTACGATCCTTTCTAAACAGACTGTAACCCTGTAAGTTAACTGCCCAGTCATAGCTTTCATCTAACCATGTCTCGGTTATTCCCACTATGTCAAAGTTACCTGTAGATATTTCTGCTTCTAGTTCTTCCATCTTGTTTGTCAGGCTTCTGGCGTTTGCGAGCATGCAGTTTAGAGGATTTTGTTTTGTTCCAATCTCCTCGCTGTGGATTGTTTTAGAAATGTTCTTACCTCCCTTCTGAGTATGTTTTCCTGGGTCGTCTTTGTTCGAGTCTAATGTTTTTCTTCCCATCCCCTCTTCTTCTAGTTTAACGCCCTCCTGATGAGTGTAGCGAGTCTTCTGGCGAATGTGTGTTTCCCAGGTTTGTTGAGGTGTAGTCCGTCTCTGGCGAGGAGTCCATCATACCAGTAATTCACACCGTGGTCCAGGAATCCAAATCCTTGTTGTCTGCACCATCGTCTTAGCCAGTTGTTTGCATCAAGGATCCTGTTCCATCTCCTGGTGCCATGCCCGTCTACTGGAAGGATAGAAGAAAAAACTACCTGTGCATCCAGTTCCTTTACTTTCTTCCCCAACTCTTCAAAGTCTTTGCAGATTGTCGGTAGGTCCTTCCTTGCCGTGTCATTGGTGCCAACATGTATCAGAAGAAATGGGTGGACGTCCTTGGAGTTGAAGAGCTTTGGTATCCTATCGGTCACATCCTTGATCATCGCACCTGGAAGGCAGCATACTTCTCTTGCAGTTATGTCCGGTCTGCAGATGGCTGCTTCTGTGCCTCTCAGTAGTGAGTCTCCCACCACCACCACTCTTCGTTGCTTCTTGGCTGTACTTTTTGCTGTCACTTGTTGCTGTGTGCCACATGTGAACACACCTCAAAAGCAGAGCAACCACTGCGTGCTGGAAAGTTTGTCATTTAATCTTTTTACTGATGATAATTTTGTTTTTGTTCAGAGGACTATTTGTGTTTTCCCCTTCCCACATTTATAGGCCATAACAGCCGTAACGTTTGTATCTTTATGTAAAGTTCTCCACTTGAGGTCTTGATTTTCGCCAGTCGAACGGTATTTTTTTTTTTATGCGTCATTTGATTTCACTATACACCTTTGTAAGTTTTACATTTATATTAACTTTTATTGTGAGTTAAAGGAAAAAAAACAACAATTGTGCTACTTTTATTTACACCAGTCATCCATCGCCATAAGTAATATGCTGACTGAATTATATGAGTTGTAACAATTACAGGAATAACAAATATGTTTATGTTATTTTCTGGTTTCTGACAGTCACTTCTTAAAAAGTATATAAAAAATTTAATTTTTTAAATTATTGTTAATAACTTTATAGGGAAAAAAATCTTTGACTTTTCTTTCTCAGCTTTTTTATCTGCTAATGTACTGGTACACAGAGAAGTATTGCTAAGTGCCAGGACATAATGCTTGTTGAGAAGAAGAAACCAATTTAGATCATTAGGCAGAAAAATTTCTCTTACGCTTAACAGTTGTCCATAGAATAGAGATCAGCGCTCGTCACTAAACACCATCAGATCAAACAAA
Source organism: Ranitomeya imitator (assembly GCF_032444005.1). Classification (NCBI taxonomy): domain Eukaryota; kingdom Metazoa; phylum Chordata; class Amphibia; order Anura; family Dendrobatidae; genus Ranitomeya; species Ranitomeya imitator. The sequence continues at coordinate 198,259,003 of NC_091289.1, read as the reverse complement.
TAATGTGTCTGTCAGAGCTTAGGAGAAGACATCGGCGGCGGGGCTTTGTATGATGTGAGAGCGCATCAATATTGTAGATACAAAGGCCTGTCTCACACCATGTATCTCTCTACACTTGTAATAAAAGCGGATTGTTTCATACAGCTCGGTGAGTGACGTATCTTTTTCTTTGATTCTACTATTACACGTAACGGTGCAGCTTGTGGCTCGCTGCTAGAGGATCTCACCCCCAGGTTAGGAGTCCTGAGCTCAAATCTTCTATAAAACCTGGTACTAAACAATAAATTGACTGTTTAAACTGAAGATGGTTAACAGTAGATATTGGGAATATATCGTTGCACAGCTGAAAAGTGGTGCACAAGTGGGAGCCCAACCCGTGAATAATATAAATATATAACTTGGCACTCAACTTTTGTTTAATTTGAAGATTTTTTTAATGCAGTGCAGCAAAAATAAACAACGGCGTGACGATCTCTCCAACGCGGCATCCACCGCTTGTTGTGTCAACAAGCGGTGGATGCCGCGTTGGAGAGATCGTCGCGCCGCCCACTGAATCACCACTGGGCGAACCCGTTACATAGAGAAACCTTGGGGCCTTATAGCGTACATCTATACTCCCTCACGGACGGCTGGTGGGAGTGTACCCACTATTACTCACGGAGGGAGCGCCTTCACCCAGGCACCAGATCTCTACCAGTTCCCCGGGACTCATTATAAAGTGATATGGTGACCTTTTGCCTTACCTGGGAGTTTTCGGCTCTATACACGGTCACGGACCCACTATAGTACTCGCAAGTACACAGTGGTTATTCCCAACATAGCAACGCTCCTGATGAAGGTCCGATGAGGACCGAAACGTTGTTTATTTTTGCTGGACTGCATTAACAAATCTTCAAATTAAACAAAAGTTGAGTGCCAAGTTATATATTTAGATTAAACAGTAGAGTCCTATGTTGCCAAGCATTAGATGCCTCATCCATAGAACTTAGAATCTGGGGCTAAGATGCCATCACTTACTGAGTGATTGCCGTATGTAGAGTCGGGAAAGAATTTTTTTCCCCAATATGAAGCTTACTCTTTGCCACATGGTTTTTTTTTTTTGCCTTCCTCTGGATCAATATGTTAGGACATGTTAGGTTAGGCTATGGGTTGAACTAGATGGACTTAAAGTCTTCCTTCAACCTTAATAACTATGTTACTATGTTACTATGCTACTCAATGTGCTTTTCCAGTTTCCTTTGGAGAAGATGATGATGGGCCCCTAATGATAGTTACAGTTTCTGCGGGACGGTGCAGAAAACCCCTTTTGCCTGCAGTCATCTTCTTTTAGTTGTGTTTGGTACAGATAACGATGGATCGTAGTTCTCTACCACAGTCTATGCTCTTGCCAAATACAGCAAACACTTACCAGCCAACAGTCGGTGATTTGCTGGTGACACCCATATACAGGTTTGGCAAATTCGGGTATGTCCCAGATGGAAAAGTGGGGGAGTTTACACAATTGGGAAAGGTGGGCAGAAACCCATAGCAAAAATCAATCTTGGTAACTATGCAACAAAAGTATACAAGCAGTTATTAAAAAACTTCTATTAGGCGGAGATCCAACCCAAGATCAACACCTGTAGCTTGAATGAGGGGGTCTACAGCAGAGCACTTTGCCCCTCCAGCACTGTCTTATTTCTCTTAGGTCCATTGGAATGAAGTGACCATCGGTTCATATGATAGTCTACAGATTTTCTTCCCCTTATAGGTGGAAATCAAGAGAAGCCAGCTGGAGCTGAAAATGATCGGTACTCAGCAAAAAGCGATAACCCGTGAATTATCGGGGAGAGATAGAAGAAAGTAATGCAAGACTGTTAGATCAAACTACTTATGGGTTTGGTGATAGTCTGTAATCATGGAAACACATAGGACTGCATGGGAGCTGCAGACAAAAACGGGAGGAGATCGTTAATCAAGACCATTTTTTATATATTTGTAGATGCGCTAAATCAATAAAAATGGTAGTAAAAGTGTCCATTCCCTTTAAACCTCCATCAGATAAACTTAAGTAGAAAGATTAACAACCCTTTAATCCTTCGTGCTGGCACAAATATTAACTCTCCGCTTCTGTGTTTCATGAAAATACAGATATTCCCAGAGCTAAGTATTGCCCACTGTGGTCTGTTATCAGTCCCTGGGAAAAGGCTCCTGTTCTCAGTCGGTGCATAACCTCACGCTCGGGAAGTCGGTGTAAATTGTACATCAAGGTCAGACGGTTGTTGTTAAACACAGGATGAGAACGTGCATGGCTGCCAGGATTCCTGCCATCGACAGCGCCACAGAAAAAGAGCCTGATGGAAGGATCTCAGATAGCACAGCTTGGGTAATATTTAAGTCCATGCACTGTCCCCTCTGCCAGACTTGTCGAATTAAGCTGGGTCACGGGCAGTCCCGTCTGCTTGGAAGGAATATTCACTCAACTCTGAGAATTCCAGGGTGTATAATCCTAAATGTGGTCAAAAAAAGATGTAATGCAAATATTATCTCAAAGCAACGACAAATACCATATTGTTGTAAACCGTCAACTCAAGCCGGGCATCCATGGACAAATCGGGAGCAAGCCACTGAGCCGTGTGTGTCCCAAGGATGATCGGGATCTCACCCTTATGCCCCTATACAGTAAAGAGGAGCAAATCTGACAAATTCAGAAACAGCAGATTCACTTGAATTCGAGCAGAAAAATTATTTTGTTCAACACAAGTCAAATTTGCATTTTAAAGACTTTTATTATGTTATGAGATCTCCCCAAACCCCAACCATATTAAAGGTAGTGTAAAATGAACCACCTCTCCTCTGCCCTCACCTGTCCCTCCAGCCATGGTCACCCTTCAGGCCTCACAATATCTTGTCAGAGTGACGCGCATCGTAATGTTGGGTGATGCTTAGCCTGGAGGAAGGTTTAGACTAGGCCTCATGCATCATGACGTGCGTTGCCACGCGATGTCAAGTCATGATGAGTAGAGATAGGAGAATCAATGTGCAGCACTCCTGTCGATCAGATAGGTCAATGATCTGTCACCACTGGTCGGGAGGCCTGCGAATCTCCTTACTTACGGGATTCCTCGCTCTTCTTTTGATTAGCACAAGCTTATCGTAACACACAAACGACATTGTGCCAGTCCGGCTATTCAAAAGAAGAAGCCGGAATTCCAGGATCTAATGATATTGCAAGCCTCGTGCCCAGTGGTGACACATTACTCACCAGACTACTGACTTTAGCACAAAGGCTATAACTTACTGGGTGGTTGTCATCCAACCTCTCTGATACTGACCTGTTTTTTTAGAAATCACTAGGAATCCAAGTCCGAGCCACCGCCATAGCTTGTTATAGTGAGGAAATTCCTTAAAGGTGGAAATGAGCAAATTTGTTTAAGGCAAATTAAATTCTTTTCAAAATTTGCAAACAAATTAATTCTCCAGACTCCTATTTTTTGTGATTCACTTCAAAGTCAGAAAAATGGCATCTGGGTTGCTGCCATCTTGCTAAATTGTATTGCAAGGAGCACCGGATGGCGAGCTACTGTGGCGGCGCAGGTAAGCTGCAAATTGAGTACTTTTTACAGTCTGAGAGACCTCAGATTTTCTCAACTTTACTTCAAGGGTTGTTCTCACCTTCCATCTTGGGGAACGCTCCGGTTTCCAGCCTCCCGTCTTCCTTCTTACCGATGGCTGGTGCGCTCCTGATGGTTAACGGGTCAGTCCAGGTCAACCATGCCACTGACTTGAACTGTTTGCCCTCCAATGCTGCAATCTAAGGAATAGAACTGGTCCAATACAGATCTGTGGGATCAGCTTTGACACCAGCTAACCTCCGGATGACGGAGTACATGGGCACAAGACGTGGTCAGGTTCATCAGTATATTCTCTCCTCCGTCCAGCACATCAAACGTTGCCCGGTGCTGCTCAGCTCGCCGGTGCGATCCGCTTCCTCTATGAATGGTGTGATGTAAGATTCCTTTAAGCGCACACAAAAAAGTCATAATCCATTTGATTTTCTTTCTTCCCATGAGAAAAACTTTTGACAGATGATAAATAGGAGCTGCTGACAGTCATCAATGTGTCACTATCAGGCTTTTACATTAAATACAAAAAACAGACTCGCCGAAGCCACTCGGGAAAAGACTTTTGACACATAAGAGACAAATATATAATCCTTAGAACTAAATCACTGTTGGGATCTAAGCAAGCGAAACAAAGCGCAGCTGCCTCCACCGTCACACAAAGTCCTAATAAAGCCGACTTTGATATAGGGGAACATTCTGCATGTTCTCAGTCTAAAGGATCACGCTGTTTAACCACACACTCCCGTCAGGCGGGCCAACACTACTAACAATGTGCGCTCCCGATGAACTCTCCATCAACCACAACCACTCTTAATTAATAAGAAACTCAAAATAGGCACAAAATTTGCTGACTCTTCACATACTAAATCATTTTCCTGCATTTGATGGATGGATTTGCATGCACTTTTATCTTTATTACACACGACAGATGCATCAGTGATGATGAGTTTGTCACTGGCCGCAACCAGAGATGAGCGAATCTCCCGAAAATTCGTTTTGGACAGATTACCTCGATTCAATCTCAAAAAAAGTTTGGTCCAGATGGAAAGTGCTCTGATTGCTGAGATTATGATCCTAAGAATAATAAACGGAAAGGAGGGAAAAGGTGAGAAATGAGAAAAACACAATGCTCATCTATTCTGACTCCTTACACCACCTCTCTTGCCATCGCCGCTCCCTGGTTCTCTGTCTGGGTCATCACTTCTTCTGGCACTGAGGCCCATGCGGCCACTCGAAGGGGCAACAAATAGAATTGACATCAATGATGTGTATAGTCTCGCACATGGCTACCAGGGTCTCATGGCCAAAAGAAGCAACAACCCACATGGCATACCAGGGAGGCGGCGTACCAGGAAGGCGGCATTACCAGGGAGGCGGTGTAACAGGAAGGCGGCATTACCAGGGAGGCGGCGTACCAGGAAGGTGGCATTACTAGGGAGGCATCATTACCAGGGAGGCGGCGTACCAGGAAGGCAGCATTACCAGGGAGGCAGCATACCAGGAAGGCGGCATTACCAGGCAGGCGGCGTACCAGGAAGGTGGCATTACTAGGGAGGCGTCATTACCAGGGAGGCGGCATTACTAGGGAGGCATAGTTACAAGGAAGGCAGAATTACCAGGGAGACGGTGTTTCAGGGAGGCAGCATTACCAGGGATATGGCGTACCAGGGAGGTGCATACCAGGGAGACGGCGTATCAGGGAGGTGCATACCAGGGAGACGGCGTACCAGGGAGGTGCGTACCAGGGAGACGGCGTACCAGGGAGGTGCGTACCAGGGAGACGGCGTACCAGGGAGGTGCATACCAGGGAGACGGCGTACCAGGGAGGTGCGTACCAGGGAGACGGCGTACCAGGGAGGTGAGCACCAGGGAGATGGCATAGGAGGGAGGTGCATACCAGGGAGACGGCGTACCAGGGAGACGGCGTACCAGTGAGGTGCGTACCAGGGAGACGGCGTACCAGGGAGGTGGCATACCAGGAAGGCAGCATTACTAGGGAGGCGGCATTACCAGGTAAGTGGCATACCAGTAAGGCATAGTTACAAGGAAAGCAGAATTACCAGGGAGACGGTGTACCAGGGAGGCAGCATTAACAGGGAGATGGCGTACCAGGGAGGTGCATACCAGGGAGACGGCGTACCAGGGAGACAGTGTACCAGGGAGGTGCATACCAGGGAGACGGCGTACCAGGGAGATGCGTACCAGGGAGACGGCATACGAGGGAGGTGCGTACCAGGGAGACAGTGTACCAGGGAGACGGCATACCAGGGAGGTGCGTACCAGGGAGACGGCGTACCAGGGAGGTGTGCACCAGGGAGGTGCGTAACAGGGAGGTGCGCACCAGGGAGACAGCATACGAGAGAGGTGCATACCAGGGAGATGGCGTACCAGGGAAATGGCGTACCAGGGAGACGGCGTACCAGGGAGTTGCATACCAGGGAGACGGCGTACCAGGAAGGTGCGTACCAGGGAGACGGCGTACCAGGGAGGTGCGTACCAGGGAGACGGCGTACCAGGGAGGTGCGTACCAGGGAGACGGCGTACCAGGGAGTTGCATACCAGGGAGACGGCGTACCAGGAAGGTGCGTACCAGGGAGACGGCGTACCAGGGAGGTGCGTACCAGGGAGACGGCGTACCAGGGAGGTGCGTACCAGGGAGACGGCGTACCAGGGAGGTGCGCACCAGGGAGACGGCATATGAGGGAGGTGCATATCAGGGAGACGGCGAACCAGGGAGATGGCGTACCAGGGAGGCAGCATTACAAGGGAGATGGTGTTACCAGGGAGATGGCGTTCCAGGAAGGCGGCATTACCAGGGAGACAGCCTACCAGAGAGGTGCGTACCAGGGAGGCGCGTACCTGGAGGCGGCGTACCAGGTAAGTGGCGTACCAGTGAGGCATAGTTACTAGGGAGGCAGCATTATCAGGGAGACGGCGTACCAACGAGGTGCGTGCCAGGGAGGCGGCGTAATGTGTCAGGTGAGGGAATAGGACAAGTCAATGTAATGTGAGTTTTTTTTTTATTTTAACCTCTTTCTGTCATTGAAAGAATGCAGGAAATGGCCATTTTGTTAGATTTGTGCACTTTAAATCCTCCCATTTTTTTGGATTCATGGCAAATATGATTAGTTACAGATTGATTCAATCATTTCTAGACACAACTCATGGATATTTCATAGTTTGTGATCTGTGATCTTAGGCGCAAGAAATTGATGAATGATAAAGTCGTCTCTTCTTCATGGATTTTCTCATATTGAGATCAGCACAAAAGAAAAACCTAAACATCACATTGGGCTCTGCTGCATCTGCAAATCCCATCCTCAGAAGAAAGGCTGAGAGTTTATCCAGCTGCCGGGCAGCACTGACAGCCTAAACAGGACTTTTCCTGCTGACCCTTACATGTGTGGTAGGAGGATTTGTGCCTCCATGACCCCGGCCTACACCCACATGTTTTCCTTTCTATCAGATATCCTGGGAATTGTCCAAACTGATCACAGGGGAAGATTGTCTGCAATGTGACAGCAACATCCCAGCAATCCCTGATCCTGGCTGCCTGGGAGCAGAGCGTGGCTCAGGGTCCGTGCACCTCATCCTGCAGCCTGACACTCTAGTAGAGTGCTTCTGTATGAGTGCTGTCACACTCACTGCACTCTGTCTGCCGGTCTGCAGACAGGATACAAAGTGTGTGGTAGACTTTGGCTCTAAGTGCAGGCTCACTTTTGTAGCTACTTTGCTAGATATTTAACATGTAGCAAAGGAGAAATCTTGGAAACAGAGGTGTGAGGTTCAGATTATGGAGAAATTTAGTCTTAGATTACTGGTAATTGCAATACCGAGAGTACAGATGAGGAGGAGATGTAGGGAGGTGCAGCACTGTGGAGAGGATAGGTAGGGTGGTAGATAGATGAGATGTAGGGAGGTGCAGCACTGTGGAGAGGATAGGTAGGGTGGTAGATAGATGAGATGTAGGGAGGTGCAGCACTGTGGAGAGGATAGGTAGGGTGGTAGATAGATGAGATGTAGGGAGGTGCAGCACTGTGGAGAGACGGGTAGGTGGTAGACAGATGAGGAGAAGATGTAGGGAGGTGCAGCACTGTGGAGAGGACGGGTAGGGTGGCAGACAGATGAGGAGGAGATATAGGATAGTGCAGCATTGTGTAGAGGATGGGTAGGGTGGTAGACAGATGAAGAGGAGATGTAGGGAGGTGCAGCGCTGTGGAGAGGATGGGTAGGGTGATAGACAGATGAGGAGATGTAGGGAGGTGCAGCACTGTGGAGAGGATGGGTACGGTGATAGACAGATGAGGAGGAGATGTAGGGCGGTGCAGCACTGTGGAGAGGATGGGTACGGTGATAGACAGATGAGGAAGAGATGTAGGGAGGTGCAGCACTGTGGAGAGGATGGGTACGGTGATAGACAGATGAGGAGATGTAGGGAAGTGCAGCACTGTGGAGAGGATGGGTAGGGTGATAGACAGATGAGGAGGAGATGTAGGGAGGTGCAGCACTGTGGAGAGGATGGGTACGGTGATAGACAGATGAGGAGATGTAGGGAGGTGCAGCACTGTGGAGCGGATGGGTACGGTGATAGACAGATGAGGAGGAGATGTAGGGAGGTGCAGCACTGTGGAGAGGATGGGTAGGGTGATAGACAGATGAGGAGGAGATGTAGGGAGGTGCAACACTGTGGAGAGGACGGGTAGGGTGGTAGACATGAGGAGGAGATGTAGGGAGGTGCAGCACTGTGGAGAGGACAGGTAGGGTGGTAGGCAGAGATTAGGAGGAGATCAATTTAATCAAGGGTATCCATATAGTTAGTAGCTAGCACTTCAAATCAATACATAAACACAAATTCTAACTAACATACTTAATAGCCAAATGAAGACAACTAGGAAGTTGAATAAAAAACAAGCAATCTTTATTAAATCCCTTACAAAAACAACACTGAATGAAATGAAAATATAATATGGCGAAAAAAAGAGCGCTCAAAAGGTAGGGGGAGCAATGTACTGTCCTGTAAAACCAAATATGGAGAAAAAGCTGCACTAGAAGAAGTAGGACTTAAGTAAGCAATATACACATACAAGTGACACTATTTCACGTGTTTATTACTGTTAATGTTGATGATTATGGCTTACAGCCAATGAAAACCCAAAAGTCATTATCTCAGTAAATTAGAATAATTAACAAAAAAACTCCTGCAAAGGCTCCTAAGCGTTTATAAAGGTTCCTTAGTCTGTTTCAGTAGCTCCACAATCATGGGGAAGACTGCTGACCTGACAGATGTCCAGCAGGCAGTCACTGACACACTCCACAAGGAGGGGAAGCCACAAAAGGTCATTGTTAAAGAAGCCGGCTGTTCACAGAGTGCTGTATCCAAGCAGAATAATGGAAAGTTGAGTGGAAGGAAAAAGTGTGGTAGAAAAAGGTGCACAAGCAACCGGGATAACCGCAGCCTGGAAAGGATTGTTAAGAAAAGGCCATTCAGTAATGTGGGGGAGATTCACAAGGAGCGGACTGCTGCTGGAGTCATTGCTTCACCACACACAGACGTCTCCAGGACATGGGCGACAAGTGTCACATTCCTTGTGTCCGGCCACTCATGACCAATAGACAAGGTCAGAAGCGTTTTACCTGGGCCAAGGAGGAAAAGAACTGGACTGTTGTCAGTGGTCCAAGGTGTTCTTTTCAGATGAAAGTAAATTTTGCATTTCATTTGGAAATTAAGGACCAAGAGTCTGGAGGAAGACTGAAGAGGCCACAATCCAAGCTGCTGGAGGTCTAGTGTGAAGTCTCCACGATCAGTGATGGTTTGGGGATTTGGGGAGCCATGTCATCTGCTGGTGTAGGTCCACTGTGTTTTATCAAGACCAAAGTCAGCGCAGCCGTCTACCAGGAAATTGTAGAGCACTTCATGCTTCCCTCTGCTGACAAGCTTTCATTCTCCAGCAGGACTTGGCCCCTGTCCACACTGCCAAAAGTACCAATACCTGGTGTAAAAACAACATTATCACTGGGCTTCATTGGCAGCAAACTCGCCTGACCTTAACCCCATAGAGAATCAAGGTGTATTGTCAAGAGGAAGATGAGAGACACTAGACCCAACAATGCAGACGAGCTGAAGGCTGCTATCAAAGCAACCTGGGCTTCCATAGCCCCTCAGCAGCACCACAGGCTGATCGTCTCCATGCCACGCCGCATTGATGCAGTAATTGATGCAAAAGGAGCCCGACCAAGTATTGAGCGCATTTTTTGAACATACATTTCAGTAGGACAACATTTCGGATGTTAAAATCATTTTTCAAGCTGGTGGTATAAAGTATTCTAATTTACTGAGATAATGACTTTGGGTTTTCATTGGCTGTAAGCCATAATCATCAACATTAACAGAAATAAACATGTGAAATAGATCACTGTGTGTAATGACTCTATAGAATATATGAGTTTCAGTTGTTGTATTGAAGAACTGAAATAAATTAACTTTTTGATGATATTCTCATTTTGTGAAAAGCACCTGTATATCAGGGTCAAATGATCTTACACCTAGTTATACAAACATTATCATACTACTCTGTGAATACACACATCAAATAGATAAATTCAGTAAGTGAGCATATTACCAGGGTAGCTGAATGGAGCACAACTATATGGACAGACATCAGTATCCTTCCTCACCCCGACGAACGTTTCACCTTCAGCTTCTCCCGGAGGTGCCGGTGTGGGTCCTGTCTGTGGGGTGAAGACCATCTGTGGGCTAGGAACTATCTGTGGAGTGGGGACCATCCGTGGAGTGGGGACCGTCTGTGAGGTGGGGACCGTCTGTGGGGTGAGGACAGTCTGTGGGGTATCACCAACACTAACACTGGCCCCAGATCAAGCCCTAGCCCCAACATTAATTTTCTCCACAAGTCTAATTCTAGACTTAACTCTAAGCCTAAACCAACACTGAGTCTGGTCCCAACACTAACCTCAGCCATACTGACTTTAGCCCCAACACTATCCATAGTATCAGCTTTAACCATAGCCCTAACCTTCAGCCCAAAGCCCAAACCTAGAACCAAGGCTTAGTCCTTCTACACACCGAGCTCCATCCGTAACCTTCAACCAAACCAACTTTTCTCCATAGTTGATCCCTCTTCAGAAGGTGAACATCATTCTCGGTGCTACTATTAATTGTAACCTCATTTCTTGTATTCTCAGACTCCCCGGTGACACGTGCGCTCCTTCTGTAATAGAATGAAGCAACTAAAACAATAAATTTCATTTACACAACAGTAAAAATATTTACAGACTTCATCTCTGCGAGGAAAATCGTGACTCCTCGCCCAGCTAGATGACTACACGATGCCAGAAACAGAATCTGGGTCCAATTTTACTGGTATGTAAGTCTGACTGCGAACGCTTGGTCTGCAACATGTGAAATGTCTCAGAAAATCTTGGTCTATTAAGGGCCAACGCCTTTATCTGTTTCCACTCTCCAGAAAACTGAAACCTGTCCTCATACTGGTCCGGAATATTTGTAATATTGTGTCCTCACTGATGGAGAAATACATCTGGAGTGTGAACCAATAAATCTGAAAAATCTCTGTAAACGGACCTCGGCTTGTCAGACTTCTCTCCCGATCTACCTGCCATCGTACTGACTTGGCTCTGCTACATCAGTACTACCAAATGTCGGCTTTCGCACTTCTCTCCTGAACTACCTGCTTCTCTGTGTGATGCAGTGGCAGCTAGGGGGCGCTGTGAGTGCTCCTTGGGATGTGCATGGAGGCATATCTATTGTGATAATCGTGGTGAAACAGTAACTGGCAGGATTGTGAGTGGCCAATATGTGTCGCAGAGGGAGTCTGCGTGGTAAGTCTGATGCAATGTTGTTGTTCTGGGACCTGTAGTCCCTCAAGAGTGTGTATATGTATGGTGTAGTTGTAAGGGAGACTTACTAGGCTAGTTATGTGAGATGGGTGGGACAAACTAGCCACACACCCACACTCCCATCCAGGGGAGTGGTTAAGGGTATATAATGTGACCAGGGTGTGGGTCACATGTTCCTGTGTGGGTTCCTGTATGGTCCCTGTGTGGTTCCAGTGGAAGGTCCTGGAGAGCCTGTGTGTTGGGAGGTCCTGGGAGTAGGACCGGATCCCTGAATAGCACACTGAACCACCTGTGTTGGATTTCCTGGGAGTAGGAGTCCTGAAGAGCACGTGGTGGGGCATTGGACCTGGTGGCCTGGGGTGTTGGATAGAGGTCCTGAATAGCACCTGGACAGGCACATGCTAGTGTGTTGGATTTCTTGGGAGTAGGAGTCCTGAATAGCACACTGAGCCACCTGTGTTGGATTTCCTGGGAGTAGGAGTCCTGAAGAACACGTGGTGGGGCTTTGGACCTAGTGGCTTGGGGTGTTGGATAGAGGTCCTGAATAGCACCTGGACAGGTTATATGCCTGGGGTGTTGGACAAGGTCCTGAATAGTACCTGGAAAGGTCATATACCTGGGGTGTTGGATGAGGTCCTGAATAGCACCTGGACTGGTCATGTGTGTGGTATATGTGGGGGAAGCTACCGTCCTTCGGTGGGTCTTGACTGACTAAGATATGCCGCCCAGGCAAGTTGGTGATCCCTGTGAGGCAGCTTTCCCGGAGGAGTGGACTGACAAGGAGTCAGCAAGTGGAGCAGGAGCTCCCGTCAGGAACCTATACAGAATGTTGGTGCTTGTGATGTTCCATGAACTGTGTGGTCTCCCACGGTGACTGAACAGGGTGAGGTTCGGCGTGTTTAGAGACCGCGACCCAGTGTCATATGCGCTGTATGTGACTTGGGACATTGGTGAAGTGTACGGCGTACAGACACCCATGGTAACTGGGCTAAGTGAGAGGTCCAGCATGTTTAGTGTCTGAGACAAAGCCGTAAATAAAGTGTTAAGATAAAGCTGCAAGTTATTATCACCAGTTGGTGCCTATTGTGTTTCTAAGAAATGCATATAATGAACTGTGCACAACCAGGTTCATGGCATTTTAATAAACTTCATAGACTTTGTTTCAGCGAAAAATCGTACCTGACTACGTTATTCCCGTGCCAAACGACTGTCCCCCAATACACTTAGTGAGAGCAATCTTACATCTGCTACATCACTACTACCGAATGTCGCACTTCCCTCATAAACTACCTGCTACTCTGCTACATCACTACTACCGAATGTCGCACTTGTCTCCTGAACTACCTGCTACTCTGCTACATCACTACTACCGAATGTCGCACTTCCCTCATAAACTACCTGCTACTCTGCTACATCACTACTACCGAATGTCGCACTTGTCTCCTGAACTACCTGCTACTCTGCTACATCACTACTACCGAATGTCGCACTTCCCTCATAAACTACCTGCTACTCTGCTACATCACTACTACCGAATGTCGCACTTCCCTCATAAACTACCTGCTACTCTGCTACATCACTACTACCGAATGTCGCACTTCCCTCATAAACTACCTGCTACTCTGCTACATCACTACTACCGAATGTCGCACTTCCCTCATAAACTACCTGCTACTCTGCTACATCACTACTACCGAATGTCGCACTTGTCTCATAAACTACCTGCTACTCTGCTACATCACTACTACCGAATGTCGCACTTCCCTCATAAACTACCTGCTACTCTGCTACATCACTACTACCGAATGTCGCACTTGTCTCATAAACTACCTGCTACTCTGCTACATCACTACTACCGAATGTCGCACTTGTCTCATAAACTACCTGCTACTCTGCTACATCACTACTACCGAATGTCGCACTTGTCTCCTGAACTACCTGCTACTCTGCTACATCACTACTACCGAATGTCGCACTTGTCTCCTGAACTACCTGCTACTCTGCTACATCACTACTACCGAATGTCGCACTTGTCTCATAAACTACCTGCTACTCTGCTACATCACTACTACCGAATGTCGCACTTGTCTCCTGAACTACCTGCTACTCTGCTACATCACTACTACCGAATGTCGCACTTCTCTCATAAACTACCTGCTACTCTGCTACATCACTACTACCGAATGCCGCACTTGTCTCATAAACTACCTGCTACTCTGCTACATCACTACTACCGAATGTCGCACTTCTCTCATAAACTACCTGCTACTCTGCTACATCACTACTACCGAATGCCGCACTTCTCTCATAAACTACCTGCTACTCTGCTACATCACTACTACCGAATGTCGCACTTGTTTCCTGAACTACCTGCTACTCTGCTACATCACTACTACCGAATGTCGCACTTGTTTCCTGAACTACCTGCTACTCTGCTACATCACTACTACCGAATGTCGCACTTCTCTCATAAACTACCTGCTACTCTGCTACATCACTACTACCGAATGTCGCACTTGTCTCCTGAACTACCTGCTACTCTGCTACATCACTACTACCGAATGTCGCACTTGTCTCCTGAACTACCTGCTACTCTGCTACATCACTACTACCGAATGTCGCACTTGTCTCCTGAACTACCTGCTACTCTGCTACATCACTACTACCGAATGTCGCACTTCCCTCATAAACTACCTGCTACTCTGCTACATCACTACTACCGAATGTCGCACTTGTCTCATAAACTACCTGCTACTCTGCTACATCACTACTACCGAATGTCGCACTTGTCTCCTGAACTACCTGCTACTCTGCTACATCACTACTACCGAATGTCGCACTTCTCTCATAAACTACCTGCTACTCTGCTACATCACTACTACCGAATGCCGCACTTGTCTCATAAACTACCTGCTACTCTGCTACATCACTACTACCGAATGTCGCACTTGTTTCCTGAACTACCTGCTACTCTGCTACATCACTACTACCGAATGCCGCACTTGTCTCATAAACTACCTGCTACTCTGCTACATCACTACTACCGAATGTCGCACTTGTTTCCTGAACTACCTGCTACTCTGCTACATCACTACTACCGAATGTCGCACTTCTCTCATAAACTACCTGCTACTCTGCTACATCACTACGACCGAATGTCGCACTTCTCTCATAAACTACCTGCTACTCTGCTACATCACTACTACCGAATGTCGCACTTCTCTCCTGAACTACCTGCTACTCTGCTACATCACTACTACCGAATGTCGCACTTCTCTCATAAACTACCTGCTACTCTGCTACATCACTACGACCGAATGTCGCACTTCTCTCATAAACTACCTGCTACTCTGCTACATCACTACTACCGAATGTCGCACTTCTCTCATAAACTACCTGCTACTCTGCTACATCACTACTACCGAATGTCGCACTTGTCTCCTGAACTACCTGCTACTCTGCTACATCACTACTACCGAATGTCGCACTTGTCTCCTGAACTACCTGCTACTCTGCTACATCACTACTACCGAATGTCGCACTTCTCTCATAAACTACCTGCTACTCTGCTACATCACTACTACCGAATGCCGCACTTGTCTCATAAACTACCTGCTACTCTGCTACATCACTACTACCGAATGTCGCACTTCTCTCATAAACTACCTGCTACTCTGCTACATCACTACTACCGAATGCCGCACTTCTCTCATAAACTACCTGCTACTCTGCTACATCACTACTACCGAATGTCGCACTTGTTTCCTGAACTACCTGCTACTCTGCTACATCACTACTACCGAATGTCGCACTTGTTTCCTGAACTACCTGCTACTCTGCTACATCACTACTACCGAATGTCGCACTTCTCTCATAAACTACCTGCTACTCTGCTACATCACTACTACCGAATGTCGCACTTGTCTCCTGAACTACCTGCTACTCTGCTACATCACTACTACCGAATGTCGCACTTGTCTCCTGAACTACCTGCTACTCTGCTACATCACTACTACCGAATGTCGCACTTGTCTCCTGAACTACCTGCTACTCTGCTACATCACTACTACCGAATGTCGCACTTCCCTCATAAACTACCTGCTACTCTGCTACATCACTACTACCGAATGTCGCACTTGTCTCATAAACTACCTGCTACTCTGCTACATCACTACTACCGAATGTCGCACTTGTCTCCTGAACTACCTGCTACTCTGCTACATCACTACTACCGAATGTCGCACTTCCCTCATAAACTACCTGCTACTCTGCTACATCACTACTACCGAATGTCGCACTTCCCTCATAAACTACCTGCTACTCTGCTACATCACTACTACCGAATGTCGCACTTGTCTCATAAACTACCTGCTACTCTGCTACATCACTACTACCGAATGTCGCACTTCCCTCATAAACTACCTGCTACTCTGCTACATCACTACTACCGAATGTCGCACTTGTCTCATAAACTACCTGCTACTCTGCTACATCACTACTACCGAATGTCGCACTTGTCTCATAAACTACCTGCTACTCTGCTACATCACTACTACCGAATGTCGCACTTGTCTCCTGAACTACCTGCTACTCTGCTACATCACTACTACCGAATGTCGCACTTGTCTCCTGAACTACCTGCTACTCTGCTACATCACTACTACCGAATGTCGCACTTGTCTCATAAACTACCTGCTACTCTGCTACATCACTACTACCGAATGTCGCACTTGTCTCCTGAACTACCTGCTACTCTGCTACATCACTACTACCGAATGTCGCACTTGTCTCCTGAACTACCTGCTACTCTGCTACATCACTACTACCGAATGTCGCACTTCTCTCATAAACTACCTGCTACTCTGCTACATCACTACTACCGAATGCCGCACTTGTCTCATAAACTACCTGCTACTCTGCTACATCACTACTACCGAATGTCGCACTTCTCTCATAAACTACCTGCTACTCTGCTACATCACTACTACCGAATGCCGCACTTCTCTCATAAACTACCTGCTACTCTGCTACATCACTACTACCGAATGTCGCACTTGTTTCCTGAACTACCTGCTACTCTGCTACATCACTACTACCGAATGTCGCACTTGTTTCCTGAACTACCTGCTACTCTGCTACATCACTACTACCGAATGTCGCACTTCTCTCATAAACTACCTGCTACTCTGCTACATCACTACTACCGAATGTCGCACTTGTCTCCTGAACTACCTGCTACTCTGCTACATCACTACTACCGAATGTCGCACTTGTCACCTGAACTACCTGCTACTCTGCTACATCACTACTACCGAATGTCGCACTTGTCTCCTGAACTACCTGCTACTCTGCTACATCACTACTACCGAATGTCGCACTTCCCTCATAAACTACCTGCTACTCTGCTACATCACTACTACCGAATGTCGCACTTGTCTCATAAACTACCTGCTACTCTGCTACATCACTACTACCGAATGTCGCACTTGTCTCCTGAACTACCTGCTACTCTGCTACATCACTACTACCGAATGTCGCACTTCTCTCATAAACTACCTGCTACTCTGCTACATCACTACTACCGAATGCCGCACTTGTCTCATAAACTACCTGCTACTCTGCTACATCACTACTACCGAATGTCGCACTTGTTTCCTGAACTACCTGCTACTCTGCTACATCACTACTACCGAATGCCGCACTTGTCTCATAAACTACCTGCTACTCTGCTACATCACTACTACCGAATGTCGCACTTGTTTCCTGAACTACCTGCTACTCTGCTACATCACTACTACCGAATGTCGCACTTCTCTCATAAACTACCTGCTACTCTGCTACATCACTACGACCGAATGTCGCACTTCTCTCATAAACTACCTGCTACTCTGCTACATCACTACTACCGAATGTCGCACTTCTCTCCTGAACTACCTGCTACTCTGCTACATCACTACTACCGAATGTCGCACTTCTCTCATAAACTACCTGCTACTCTGCTACATCACTACGACCGAATGTCGCACTTCTCTCATAAACTACCTGCTACTCTGCTACATCACTACTACCGAATGTCGCACTTCTCTCATAAACTACCTGCTACTCTGCTACATCACTACTACCGAATGTCGCACTTGTCTCCTGAACTACCTGCTACTCTGCTACATCACTACTACCGAATGTCGCACTTGTCTCCTGAACTACCTGCTACTCTGCTACATCACTACTACCGAATGTCGCACTTCTCTCATAAACTACCTGCTACTCTGCTACATCACTACTACCGAATGCCGCACTTGTCTCATAAACTACCTGCTACTCTGCTACATCACTACTACCGAATGTCGCACTTCTCTCATAAACTACCTGCTACTCTGCTACATCACTACTACCGAATGCCGCACTTCTCTCATAAACTACCTGCTACTCTGCTACATCACTACTACCGAATGTCGCACTTGTTTCCTGAACTACCTGCTACTCTGCTACATCACTACTACCGAATGTCGCACTTGTTTCCTGAACTACCTGCTACTCTGCTACATCACTACTACCGAATGTCGCACTTCTCTCATAAACTACCTGCTACTCTGCTACATCACTACTACCGAATGTCGCACTTGTCTCCTGAACTACCTGCTACTCTGCTACATCACTACTACCGAATGTCGCACTTGTCTCCTGAACTACCTGCTACTCTGCTACATCACTACTACCGAATGTCGCACTTGTCTCCTGAACTACCTGCTACTCTGCTACATCACTACTACCGAATGTCGCACTTCCCTCATAAACTACCTGCTACTCTGCTACATCACTACTACCGAATGTCGCACTTGTCTCATAAACTACCTGCTACTCTGCTACATCACTACTACCGAATGTCGCACTTGTCTCCTGAACTACCTGCTACTCTGCTACATCACTACTACCGAATGTCGCACTTCTCTCATAAACTACCTGCTACTCTGCTACATCACTACTACCGAATGCCGCACTTGTCTCATAAACTACCTGCTACTCTGCTACATCACTACTACCGAATGTCGCACTTGTTTCCTGAACTACCTGCTACTCTGCTACATCACTACTACCGAATGCCGCACTTGTCTCATAAACTACCTGCTACTCTGCTACATCACTACTACCGAATGTCGCACTTGTTTCCTGAACTACCTGCTACTCTGCTACATCACTACTACCGAATGTCGCACTTCTCTCATAAACTACCTGCTACTCTGCTACATCACTACGACCGAATGTCGCACTTCTCTCATAAACTACCTGCTACTCTGCTACATCACTACTACCGAATGTCGCACTTCTCTCCTGAACTACCTGCTACTCTGCTACATCACTACTACCGAATGTCGCACTTCTCTCATAAACTACCTGCTACTCTGCTACATCACTACGACCGAATGTCGCACTTCTCTCATAAACTACCTGCTACTCTGCTACATCACTACTACCGAATGTCGCACTTCTCTCATAAACTACCTGCTACTCTGCTACATCACTACGACCGAATGTCGCACTTCTCTCATAAACTACCTGCTACTCTGCTACATCACTACTACCGAATGTCGCACTTGTCTCCTGAACTACCTGCTACTCTGCTACATCACTACGACCGAATGTCGCACTTCTCTCATAAACTACCTGCTACTCTGCTACATCACTACTACCGAATGCCGCACTTCTCTCATAAACTACCTGCTACTCTGCTACATCACTACGACCGAATGTCGCACTTGTCTCCTGAACTACCTGCTACTCTGCTACATCACTACTACCGAATGTCGCACTTCTCTCATAAACTACCTGCTACTCTGCTACATCACTACTACCGAATGTCGCACTTCTCTCATAAACTACCTGCTACTCTGCTACATCACTACTACCGAATGTCGCACTTGTCTCATAAACTACCTTCTACTCTGCTACATCACTACTACCGAATGTCGCACTTGTCTCCTGAACTACCTGCTACTCTGCTACATCACTACTACCGAATGTCGCACTTCTCTCATAAACTACCTGCTGCTCTGCTACATCACTACTACCGAATGTCGCACTTCTCTCATAAACTACCTGCTACTCTGCTACATCACTACTACCGAATGTCGCACTTCTCTCATAAACTACCTGCTACTCTGCTACATCACTACGACCGAATGTCGCACTTCTCTCATAAACTACCTGCTACTCTGCTACATCACTACTACCGAATGTCGCACTTGTCTCATAAACTACCTGCTACTCTGCTACATCACTACTACCGAATGTCGCACTTGTCTCCTGAACTACCTGCTACTCTGCTACATCACTACTACCGAATGTCGCACTTCTCTCATAAACTACCTGCTACTCTGCTACATCACTACTACCGAATGCCGCACTTGTCTCATAAACTACCTGCTACTCTGCTACATCACTACTACCGAATGTCGCACTTGTTTCCTGAACTACCTGCTACTCTGCTACATCACTACTACCGAATGCCGCACTTGTCTCATAAACTACCTGCTACTCTGCTACATCACTACTACCGAATGTCGCACTTGTTTCCTGAACTACCTGCTACTCTGCTACATCACTACTACCGAATGTCGCACTTCTCTCATAAACTACCTGCTACTCTGCTACATCACTACGACCGAATGTCGCACTTCTCTCATAAACTACCTGCTACTCTGCTACATCACTACTACCGAATGTCGCACTTCTCTCCTGAACTACCTGCTACTCTGCTACATCACTACTACCGAATGTCGCACTTCTCTCATAAACTACCTGCTACTCTGCTACATCACTACGACCGAATGTCGCACTTCTCTCATAAACTACCTGCTACTCTGCTACATCACTACTACCGAATGTCGCACTTCTCTCATAAACTACCTGCTACTCTGCTACATCACTACTACCGAATGTCGCACTTGTCTCCTGAACTACCTGCTACTCTGCTACATCACTACTACCGAATGTCGCACTTGTCTCCTGAACTACCTGCTACTCTGCTACATCACTACTACCGAATGTCGCACTTCTCTCATAAACTACCTGCTACTCTGCTACATCACTACTACCGAATGCCGCACTTGTCTCATAAACTACCTGCTACTCTGCTACATCACTACTACCGAATGTCGCACTTCTCTCATAAACTACCTGCTACTCTGCTACATCACTACTACCGAATGCCGCACTTCTCTCATAAACTACCTGCTACTCTGCTACATCACTACTACCGAATGTCGCACTTGTTTCCTGAACTACCTGCTACTCTGCTACATCACTACTACCGAATGTCGCACTTGTTTCCTGAACTACCTGCTACTCTGCTACATCACTACTACCGAATGTCGCACTTCTCTCATAAACTACCTGCTACTCTGCTACATCACTACTACCGAATGTCGCACTTGTCTCCTGAACTACCTGCTACTCTGCTACATCACTACTACCGAATGTCGCACTTGTCTCCTGAACTACCTGCTACTCTGCTACATCACTACTACCGAATGTCGCACTTGTCTCCTGAACTACCTGCTACTCTGCTACATCACTACTACCGAATGTCGCACTTCCCTCATAAACTACCTGCTACTCTGCTACATCACTACTACCGAATGTCGCACTTGTCTCATAAACTACCTGCTACTCTGCTACATCACTACTACCGAATGTCGCACTTGTCTCCTGAACTACCTGCTACTCTGCTACATCACTACTACCGAATGTCGCACTTCTCTCATAAACTACCTGCTACTCTGCTACATCACTACTACCGAATGCCGCACTTGTCTCATAAACTACCTGCTACTCTGCTACATCACTACTACCGAATGTCGCACTTGTTTCCTGAACTACCTGCTACTCTGCTACATCACTACTACCGAATGCCGCACTTGTCTCATAAACTACCTGCTACTCTGCTACATCACTACTACCGAATGTCGCACTTGTTTCCTGAACTACCTGCTACTCTGCTACATCACTACTACCGAATGTCGCACTTCTCTCATAAACTACCTGCTACTCTGCTACATCACTACGACCGAATGTCGCACTTCTCTCATAAACTACCTGCTACTCTGCTACATCACTACTACCGAATGTCGCACTTCTCTCCTGAACTACCTGCTACTCTGCTACATCACTACTACCGAATGTCGCACTTCTCTCATAAACTACCTGCTACTCT
The DNA here is from genome assembly GCF_032444005.1 of Ranitomeya imitator. Classification (NCBI taxonomy): domain Eukaryota; kingdom Metazoa; phylum Chordata; class Amphibia; order Anura; family Dendrobatidae; genus Ranitomeya; species Ranitomeya imitator. The sequence goes on along the minus strand of NC_091289.1, from coordinate 198,237,316 downwards.
GCTACATCACTACGACCGAATGTCGCACTTCTCTCATAAACTACCTGCTACTCTGCTACATCACTACTACCGAATGTCGCACTTCTCTCATAAACTACCTGCTACTCTGCTACATCACTACGACCGAATGTCGCACTTCTCTCATAAACTACCTGCTACTCTGCTACATCACTACTACCGAATGTCGCACTTGTCTCCTGAACTACCTGCTACTCTGCTACATCACTACGACCGAATGTCGCACTTCTCTCATAAACTACCTGCTACTCTGCTACATCACTACTACCGAATGCCGCACTTCTCTCATAAACTACCTGCTACTCTGCTACATCACTACGACCGAATGTCGCACTTGTCTCCTGAACTACCTGCTACTCTGCTACATCACTACTACCGAATGTCGCACTTCTCTCATAAACTACCTGCTACTCTGCTACATCACTACTACCGAATGTCGCACTTCTCTCATAAACTACCTGCTACTCTGCTACATCACTACTACCGAATGTCGCACTTGTCTCATAAACTACCTTCTACTCTGCTACATCACTACTACCGAATGTCGCACTTGTCTCCTGAACTACCTGCTACTCTGCTACATCACTACTACCGAATGTCGCACTTCTCTCATAAACTACCTGCTACTCTGCTACATCACTACTACCGAATGTCGCACTTCTCTCATAAACTACCTGCTACTCTGCTACATCACTACTACCGAATGTCGCACTTCTCTCATAAACTACCTGCTACTCTGCTACATCACTACGACCGAATGTCGCACTTCTCTCATAAACTACCTGCTACTCTGCTACATCACTACTACCGAATGTCGCACTTGTCTCATAAACTACCTGCTACTCTGCTACATCACTACTACCGAATGTCGCACTTGTCTCCTGAACTACCTGCTACTCTGCTACATCACTACTACCGAATGTCGCACTTCTCTCATAAACTACCTGCTACTCTGCTACATCACTACTACCGAATGTCGCACTTCTCTCATAAACTACCTGCTACTCTGCTACATCACTACGACCGAATGTCGCACTTCTCTCATAAACTACCTGCTACTCTGCTACATCACTACTACCGAATGCCGCACTTCTCTCATAAACTACCTGCTACTCTGCTATATCACTACTACCGAATGTCGCACTTGTCTCATAAACTACCTGCTACTCTGCTACATCACTACTACCGAATGTCGCACTTGTTTCCTGAACTACCTGCTACTCTGCTACATCACTACTACCGAATGTCGCACTTTTCTCATAAACTACCTGCTACTCTGCTACATCACTACTACCGAATGTCGCACTTGTCTCCTGAATAGTGTTGAGCATTCCGATACCGCAAGTATCGGGTATCGGCCGATATTTGCGGTATCGGAATTCCGATACCGAATTCCGATACTTCCCGCGTATCGGATACCGGAATCGGAAGTTCCCAGAATTCAAATTGAACGCAGCAGCCAATGAGGAATGAATGAAAGTGTGGGCACATCCTGTTTAGCATGGTGGGCATGTAAGTACTGGCAAGGCTTGGATTGGCTGCTGAAATGATGTCACTCTGCACTATAAAAAAGCGCTGCCGCCATTTTGCGCTCACTCTGCTGTGATTTCAGTTAGGGACAGGACGCTGTGTTCTAACTGAGGGCCAGTTGAGCTAGCTAATTGCTTTATTTTCCTTTCCAAAGGCTAATTTAGCAAAACGCTGTGTGTTCTTCACTGTTCACCTTGCTCTTGCCTTGCAGCGCTGTTTTAACAGCGTTCTGCAAGGTCTCTGTGTGTGTGTGTGTGCAGCTCACTCTGTAGTCTGTGTGCAGCCATATACCCGGTTGTATTCAGCTCAGGGGGGGTTCACACTGCCTCACACAGTTGTTCTTTTTTGCTCTTAGTGCAGCCTGCTGCACATTTTTTCTCAAATTTCCTATTAGTGTTTTTCCACCAGTCTCCAGCTCTATTGTGGAAAAACACTACATAGGATAACCTAGAGGGGGGTTTTTGGGCCTTGCAGCGCCGTTTACGGCTGTCTGCACGGTCTCCGTGTGAGCCCAGCTCGCCCTGTAGTCTGTGTGCAGCCATAGCCGGTTGGATTCAGCTCAGGGTTCGTTACTGGCTCATACCTTGAGAAAAATTTTCCTTTTTTTCAAATAGTGCAGCCTGTTTAAAATTTGAAAAAAAAAATTCCTATTAGTGTCTTTCCACTCGTATCCAGCTAAATAGTGGAAAAACACTATATAGGATAACCTAGAGGAGGGTTTTTTGGCCTTGCAGCGCCGTTTACGGCTGTCTGCACGGTCTCCGTGTGAGCCCAGCTCGCCCTGTAGTCTGTGTGCAGCCATAGCCGGTTGGATTCAGCTCAGGGTTCGTTACTGGCTCATACCTTGAGAAACATTTTCCTTTTTTTCAAATAGTGCAGCCTGTTTAAAATTTGAAAAAAAAAATTCCTATTAGTGTCTTTCCACTCGTATCCAGCTAAATAGTGGAAAAACACTATATAGGATAACCTAGAGGAGGGTTTTTTGGCCTTGCAGCGCCGTTTACGGCTGTCTGCACGGTCTCCGTGTGAGCCCAGCTCGCCCTGTAGTCTGTGTGCAGCCATAGCCGGTTGGATTCAGCTCAGGGTTCGTTACTGGCTCATACCTTGAGAAAAATTTTCCTTTTTTTCAAATAGTGCAGCCTGTTTAAAATTTGAAAAAAAAAATTCCTATTAGTGTCTTTCCACTCGTATCCAGCTAAATAGTGGAAAAACACTATATAGGATAACCTAGAGGAGGGTTTTTTGGCCTTGCAGCGCCGTTTACGGCTGTCTGCACGGTCTCCGTGTGAGCCCAGCTCGCCCTGTAGTCTGTGTGCAGCCATAGCCGGTTGGATTCAGCTCAGGGTGCGTTACTGCCTCATACCTTGAAAAACAATTTCCTTTTTTTCAAATAGTGCAGCCAGTTTAAAATTTGAAAAAAAAAATTCCTATTAGTGTCTTTCCACTTGTATCCAGCTAAATAGTGGAAAAACACTATATAGGATAACCTAGAGGAGGGTTTCTTGGCCTTGCAGCGCCGTTTACGGCTGTCTGCACGGTCTCCGTGTGATTTAAACTAGCTCTGTAGCCCGATCTGCACCAAAAAAAAGGTTAAGTTCACCAAACACAACTTACACTTGTGTAGGCCACATTTGAAAAATAATAAAGTTTAGTCCACAATTTACAACATTAGTGTTTCTTACACCTGTTAGGAGGAGCATTACAGGAATAAGCACACTAAGGCCTTAGTACTTTTCTGCTTATCTTTATCTGTCAACCAAGATGAAGAGGGCAGGGAGTAAGGCACGTGGGCGTGGGCGCGGAGCAGGGAGAGGAGCAGGGAGAGGACGTGGTGATTCTGTGCCTGCTGCGGGCGCCGGTGACTCGTCGTCACTCAGTTTCAGCAGGGAACAGTCCTTCATGCGCAGCTTTGTCGGAGAGCGCCGTGCACCGCTGCTGCGTGAAGACCAAATTGAAGCCGTTGTCGGGTGGATGGCAGCTAACGCCTCGGCATCGACTTCAGTTAGTGCCACATCCTCTCAGGCACAGAGCACTGGAGAGCAGCCATCTGTCTCTTCACCACCTGCCAAATTGGCCAGGCAGTCAGAGAGCCCAGGACAGGAGCCGTCTCTACTTCTGTTCTCTGAATCTCTTGGCTTGGAAACAGGGGGCCAGCCAAGCAGCATTGGAGAAATGGAAGAAGAGGCAGTGTGCAGTGATGCCCAAAAGCTTTATCTCTCTGACTCTGAAGAGGCAGGTGGGCCAGTGCCTCCGGTGACCACAGCGCAGTACGCATCTGATGATGAAACTCAGGTGCCGCTTTCTCGTGCGTACTGTGCTGCTGAGACTACCCAGGAGGAGCAGTTGGTGGCAGAGGGTAGTGGAGATGATGAGGTCCTTGACCCATCGTGGCGTGAGGAACAGGAAGGTGGTGGGAGCAGCTCAGAGGAAGAGCTTCCTCTTACGGGCCAAAGAGGGAGAGGGAGGGGGAAGACTGCGGAGCCTGTAGCCTCCACTTTGGCACCCGTTAGGAGCCTGTCTCTTTCCAAAGCCAAAAAGGGCGCTCCCAAGACTTGCAGTGCCTGGTCCTTTTTTGACACAGTTGCAGATGACATTTGTTTTGTCAAATGCAAGCTGTGTCATCATAAAGTAAAAAGAGGGAAAAATGTCAGCAACCTCAATACCACAAATATGTGGAAACATGTGCGGACCAGGCACGCGGTGGAGTTACAGAAACACACTGAAGATGTAGGCCAACCAACAGCGGCAGCTACCACCTCTTCAGCTCGTGTTGCCTCTTCCTCCAGCTCACGCACAGCTGGTTTGGCTTCCTCCCAGAGACCTTGTGTAATTCCACCCACAGCACCACCTTCCCAGTCATCCTCACACTCCCAGTCTACTCTACAGCCATCGGTAGTACAGGCATGGGAGAAAAGGCGGGCATTCTCGGCCAACCACCCCCGAGCACAGGCTCTGAATGCAGGCATTGCCAAACTGTTGTCCCTGGAAATGCTCTCGTTCAGGCTGGTGGAGACTGACAGCTTCCGTGACTTGATGGCATTGGCAGTCCCACAGTACAAGGTGCCCAGCCGCTTTTACTTCAGCAGGCAGGCTGTCCCTGCCCTGCACAGGCATGTTGAGGCAAACATAAAACATGCGCTACTGAACGCCGTCAGTAGCAAGGTCCACCTCACCACCGATGCGTGGACCAGTCAGCATGGACAGGGGCGATATGTTTCCCTCACTGCCCATTGGGTTAATGTTGTTGAGCCAGGTACAGATCGTGCGAGTGGCGCAGGACGTGTCCTGCCCACTCCAAGGATTGCAGGAATCCAGTCTGTACGCATCGACTCCTCCTCTTACACCAGTTCCTCTGATTCCTCTCTGCAGGATCCGTCACAGTCCACCCCCACATGGACCCGTGAACGTTTACCTATGACCGACATGAGCACAGCCGTGGCCAAACGTCAGCAGGCCGTCTTGAAACTAGTTTCATTGGGGCATCGAAGCCACACAGCGCAGGAGCTCTGGAATGCCATAAAGCAGGAGAGCGATGTGTGGTTACTGCCAGCGAATCTCCAGCCAGGCATGGTAGTGTGTGACAATGGCCGAAATCTGGTGGCAGCTTTGGCCCTTGGCAACCTCACTCACATCCCATGTCTGGCACATGTGCTCAATTTGGTTGTGCAGAGTTTTCTGAGGGACTATCCGGATCTTGATGCCCTGCTGCACAAGGTCCGCCTAGAGTGTGCTCACTTGCGGCGTTCCAGCTTGGCCAGATCCCGCATTGCTGCTCTGCAGCGCCGATTCCGCCTTCCGGAACACCGCATCATATGTGACCTACCTACCCGGTGGAATTCCACGTTACATATGTTGGAGCGGTTGTGTGAGCAGCAGCAAGCAGTTATGGAGTACCAGCTGCATCAGGCGCAAAGAAGTCGCAGTCAGCGCCGATCAGACTTCACAACCACAGAGTGGGCCACTATGAAGGACGTCTGCCAGGTTTTGCGTCCTTTTGATTATTCCACGCGGATGGCAAGTGCAGATGATGCACTAGTCAGCATGACTGTCCCCCTTATCTGCCTGCTTCAGCAAACTTTGCAAGGGTTAAGGGATGATGTGGTGGAAGAGGTGGAGGATGAGGAGTCACCTTTTCCATCAGCTTCTGGAGAGTCAGCGCCACGTGGTTCCTCACAAAGGGGTACGCAGGGGCCAATTTGTGAGGAGGATGAGGAGGAGTCAATGGAGGAGGAAGAGCTCCGTCCAGAGGAGGGAGCGACACAATTGTCCAGTGGTCAGTGTGTACAGCGAGGGTGGGGTGATGACGAGCGGGCAGAGATCATGTCTCAAGCAGGGGACAGCGTTTCTGGGCCGGTTGGCACTCTGCAGCACATGGTGGATTTCATGCTGCAGTGCCTGAGAAACGACCGCCGCATCGACCACATTCTCAACATGCCTGATTATTGGGTGTTCACCCTCCTCGATCCTCGCTACCGGGACAACGTCCAAAACCTCATCCCTGCGTTGACCCGGGAGCGTAAATTGCGGGAGTACCACGACACACTGGTGAATTCCATCATCTTCTCCTGTCCAACTGAGAGGAGTGCTGCTAGTGCTTTACAAAGCAGCTCAGTGCGTCGAGGCAGTGGGGGAGGCTCTGCCCAAAGAGGGAGCAGAAGCAGTGCCTCTGCCCAAGGCAAGCCCAGTATGGCACAACTCTGGCACACTTTTGTGTGCCCGCCCCAAATGTCTACACCATCACCGGCGGCTCCAGTCAGCAGGAGGCAACGGTTCCGTCAGATGGTGACAGACTACATGGCTTGCCCTCTTACTGTACTCCCAGACGGCTCTTCCCCGTTCAAGTTTTGGGTCTCTAAGCTGGATACATGGCCAGAGCTAAGCCAGTATGCATTGGAGGTGCTGGCTTGCCCTGCGGCTAGTGTCTTATCGGAACGTGTCTTTAGTGCCGCAGGTGGTGTACTAACAGACCGTCGCATGCGACTATCCTCCGATAACGTTGACCGGCTTACTTTCCTGAAAATGAACCAGGCCTGGATCTCGCAGGAATTTGCCACTCCTCTGCCTGATTAAGTAATTGGGTGTCATCCAGGTCTCCTGCTGTGTTCATCTTTCTACCACCTGAACTGCTATTCCTGGGCTCCAACACCGCCAGTTGCGGCTCAGAAGTGCAGGCTGCACAGTAAAAACATACGACCCAGTGTTATTGGGTTTCAGTAACGTCAGCTGATCCCCAGCTGTGTAGCCGGCAATGTGTCCTGCGACCGCCACGCTGGCACAACAACCTAAATGTAAGGGAACCTGTCCCCCCCCCCCCCGTCGTTTGTTACTGAAAGAGCCATCTTGTGCAGCAGTAATGCTGCACAAGGAAAAGGTAGCTCTTTTTTTTTAGCTCTTTGCACACGCAGAACTTAACACTTATAAAATGTGTTCACTGATACCGTTATACCGTCCCGGAGCTGGGACTTTCCTTCGTAATGTGACGCAGCACAGCCGTCATTCCTACCCCCTTGGTGCCATGCGCTGCCTCCTCAGCGTTGTTTTAAGCTGTCACGGAGCCTGCGCTGTTCTGTTATCCCTTGGGCATGCCCTATTTGCGCTGCCTGTCTTCTGACATAATTTGGTGTCAGGCTGGCTGCGCCTGTGCGGCCGCGCTGCCCGAGATCCCGCCTCGCAGTGTCTTCTGATTGAGTCACACTGCGGGCCTGGGATCCATGGGCATGCGCAGTGCATATCTTCCCCTCGGGCTCTCGCTCATTTCCCTCCGCCTTCTTTAGACTGTGCGCCGTCAGCTGATCCCTAGCATGCCACGGCCGTGACACCGCACAGTCTGAAGAAGAGGGAAGGAGGGGAGTGAGAGTCGAGGTTATGCACTGTGCATGCCCATGGTTCCAAGGCCCGCAGTGGGATTACGTTAGATGAGACTGCGAGGTGGGATCTGGAGCAGCGTGGACGCACAGGCACTGACAGCCTGACACCAAATTATGTCAGAAGACAGGCAGCGCTAATTGGGCATGGCCAAGGGCTAACAGAACAGCGCAGGCTCCGTGGCAGCTTAAAACAACGCTGAGGAGGCAGCGCACGGCATCAAGGGGATAGGAATGACAGCTGTGCTGTGTCCCATTACGAAGGAAATTCGCACCTCCGGAACGGTTTAACGGTATAAAGGGACACATTTTTAGTGTTTACTTCGGTGTTTGCAAGGAGCATAATTAAAAGAGCAACCTTTTCCTTTTGCATCCTTAGTGCTGCACAACATGGCTCTTTCAGCTACAAACGTCTTGGGGGGGGGGGTTAAAGGTTTCCTTTCAACTTGCTCCAATCAGGCTTCGGCCTACACTCTGTTCCTCTGCTCCTCCTGCTGTCCCTGGGCTCTAACACCGCCAGTTGGTGCCTGGAAGTGCTGTGTGCACAGTCAACAGTCGCTCCTCTGTTATTGGGGTTCAGTAACGTCAGCTGATCCCCAGCTGTGTGTGCGGCAATACCTCCAATCTGCTCCTCCTGCTGTCCCTGGGCTCTAACACCGCCAGTTGGTGCCTGGAAGTGCTGTGTGCACAGTCAACAGTCGCTCCTCTGTTATTGGGGTTCAGTAACGTCAGCTGATCCCCAGCTGTGTATCCGGCAACGTGTCATGCGACCGCCACGCTGGCACAACTAAAATGTAAGGGGACCTGTCCCCCCCCCCCCCTAGGCGTTTGTTACTGAAAGAGCCACCATGTGCAGCACTAATACTGCACAAGGGAAAGGTCGCTCTTGAAATTATGCTCCTTGCAAACGCTGAACTACACACTCATGTAATGTGTCCCCTCACACCGTCCAACCGTCCCGGAGGTGGGACTTTCCTTTGTAATGTGACACAGCACAGCCGTCATTGCTACCCCCTTGGCACCGTGCGCTGCCTCCTTAGCGTTGTTTGATTCCGTCATGGACCCTGCGCTGTTATGTTATCCCTTGGCCATGCACAGTTTGCGCTGCCCGTCCTCTGACATCATTTGTTGTCGTCCTGGCTGCGCCTGTGCGTCCACGCTGCCCGAAATCACACCTCGCAGTGTCGTCTAATGTGATCCCACAGTGGACCTGGTATCCATGGCCATGCGCAGTGCATATACTAGCCTCTCACTCCCCTTCTTCACGCTTCTTCAGACTAGGCGGCGTCAGCTGATCCCTAATAGCATGCCACGGCCGTGACGCCGCACAGTCTGAAGAAGCAGGAAGGAGGTGAGTGAGAGGCGATGATATGCACTGCGCATGCCCATGGATCCCTGGCCCGCAGTGGGACTACATTAGATGACACTGCAAGGTTGGATCTCGGGCAGCTTGGACGCACAGGCACTGCCAGCCTGACACCTACATGATGTCAGAAGACGGGCACCGCTAACTGTGCATGGCCAAGGGATAACATTACAGTGCGGGCTCCGTGACAGAACCAAACAACGTTGAGGAGGTGGTGCCCGGCACCAAGGGGGTTGGAATGACGGCTGTGCTGTGTCACATTACAAAGGAAAGTCCCACTTCCGGGATGGTTTGACGGTGTGAGGGGACACATTATATGAGTGTGTACTTCAGCGTTTGCAAGGAGCATAATTTTCGGAGCCACCATTTTCCATGTGCAGTATTACTGCTGTACAAGATGGCTCTTTCAGCAACAAATGCCTGGGGGGGGGGGGTTAAAGGTTCCCTTTCAACTTGCTCCACTGCAGGCTTCGGCCTACACTCTGCTCCTCTTTGATTCCCTGGGTTTCAACACTGTCAGTTGCCACCTGGAAGTGTTGTCTACACAGAAAAAAACACTAGGTGATGTGTCAGTGGGGTTCAGCACCGCCAGCTGTTCCCCTGCTGTGTAGTCGGCAACGTGTCCAGCACAAGCCACGCTGGCACAACAGAACAAAAGCTGCCACCAGTGCAGGCTTCGGCCTACACTCTGCTCCTCTCCTCCTCCTGCTGACCCTGGGCTCAAACACCGCTAGTTTTTGCCCGGAAGTGCTAGCTGCACAGAGAAAAACACCAGCCAATGTGTTAGTGGGGTTCAGCAACGCCAGCTGTTCCCCTGCTGTGTAGCCGGCAACGTGACCTGCAAACGCCATGCAGGCACAGAAACTGAAATTAAAAGGGAACCTGGCCCCACCCCCCCAGGTGTTTCTATGTATAACAGCCACCTAGTACAGCAGTACTGCTGCATTTGTACAAGGTGGCTGACTTTTTCTCCTTGCCCACGTGGAACTCAACACGTACAAAATGTGTCTCATTGAGACCATTCCACTGTCCCTGAGGTGTGACTTTCCTTTGTAATGATACGCAGCACCCCCCTTGGTAGCGTTTCCCGTCTTTTGTCATCATGGTTAGCTGGCTGCGCCTGTGCATCCGCCCTGCTAGAAACAACGCCCCTCGTTGTCATATTTATTTTGTCAGCGAGGGTGTGGTTTATGGGCACGAGCAGTGCATATGTTCGCCTGTCTTAACTCATCTCCTTCCGCCTTCTTCAGACTGTGCGGCCTCCTGGCCGTGGTAGGCGATAAGGGATCAGCTGAGGCCGCCCAGTCTGGAGCAGGTGTAAGGACATGTGTAAGCGGCCAACCTATTTACTGCACAAGGCCACGAATCCCAGCCACGCAGTGTGATTTTTTGAAAACACACTGTGGGTCTGGGATTCATGTCCATCGCTAACCGCAACGGCCGACATGAAATGAGGTCAGAAGACAGGAAGCGCTCACAGCGCATGGCCAAGGGATCACAATAGCGCAGACTCCTGTACAGCAAATAAGAACGCTCAGGAATCTGCGCCCAGTACCTAGGTGCAAATTTTGACACCTGTGCTGCGTCTCGTTAAAAAGACAAGTCACGCCTCCACAACTGTTTGACAGTATAATGGTCTAAATAGTGTACGTGTTTTAGTCAGCGTGTGCAAGGAGCAAAACAAATAGAGCAACCTTTTACTTGTGCAGCATTAATGCTGCACAAGGTGTGGCTCTTGTACCTTGCAACACCTGAGGGGGGGTTAAAGGTAACCTTTGAAATTGGTTCAACTAGGCTTCGGCCTACACTCTGCTCCTCTACTCCTCCTGCTGACCCTGGGCTCAAACACCGCTAGTTTTTGCCCGGAAATGCTAGCTGCACAGAGAAAAACACCAGCCAATGTGTTAGTGGGGTTCAGCACCGCCAGCTGTTCCCCTGCTGTGTAGTCGGCAACGTGTCCAGCACAAGCCACGCTGGCACAACCGACCAAAAGCTGCCACCAGTGCAGGCTTCGGCCTACACTTTGCTCCTCTCCTCCTCCTGCTGACCCTGGGCTCAAACAACGCCAGTTTCTGCCCGGACATGCTAGCTGCACAGAGAAAAACACCAGCCAATGTGTTAGTGGGGTTCAGCACCGCCTGCTGTTCCCCCGCTGTGTAGCCGGCATCGTGTCCAGCACAAGCCACGCTGGCACAACCGACCAAAAGCTGCCACCAGTGCAGGCTTCGGCCTACACTTTGCTCCTCTCCTCCTCCTCCTGCTGACCCTGGGCTCTAACACCGCTAGTTTTTGCCCGGACATGCAATCTGCACAGAGAAAAACACCAGTCAATGTGTCAGTGGGGTTCAGCAACGCCAGCTGTTCCCCTGCTGTGTAGCTTGCAACGTGACCTGCAAACGCCACGCAGGCACATGAACTGAAATTGAAGGGAGCCTGCCCCCCACCCACAGGTGTTTCTATGTATATCAGCCACCTTGTACAGCAGTACTGCTGCATTTGTACGAGGTGGCTGACTGTTTCTCCTTGCCCACGTGGAACTCAACACGTACAAAATGTGTCTCATTAGAGACCATTACAATGTCCCTGAGGTGTGACTTTCCTTTGTAATGACACGCAGCACCACCCTTGTTAGCGCTGCCCGTCTTTTGACATCATTGGTTAGCTGGCTGCGCCTGTGCATCTCCCCTGCTCGAAACAACGGCCCTCGGTGTCTTATTTTTTTGGACAGCGAGGGTGTGATTGATGGGCATGTGCAGTGCATATGTTTGCCTGTGTTCACTCATCTCCTTCCGCCTTCTTCAGACTGGGTGTCCTCATGGCCGCGGCAGGCGATAAGGGATCAGATGAGGCCGCCCAGTCTGAAGCAGGTGTAAGGACATGTGTGAGCGGCAAACATATTTAGTGCACCAGGGCACGAATCCCAGCACCGCAGTGTGATTTTTTAAAAACACACTGTGGGTCTGGGATTCATGTCCATCGCTAACCGCAACGGCCGACATGAAATGAGGTCAGAAGACAGGAAGCGCTCACAGCGCATGGCCAAGGGATCACAATAGCGCAGACTCCTGTACAGCAAATAAGAACGCTCAGGAATCTGCGCCCAGTACCTAGGTGCAAATTTTGACACCTGTGCTGCGTCTCGTTAAAAAGACAAGTCACGCCTCCACAACTGTTTGACAGTATAATGGGCTAAATAGTGTACGTGTTTTAGTCAGCGTGTGCAAGGAGCAAAACAAATAGAGCAACCTTTTACTTGTGCAGCATTAATGCTGCACAAGGTGTGGCTCTTGTACCTTGCAACACCTGAGGGGGGGGTTAAAGGTAACCTTTGAAATTGGTTCAACTAGGCTTCGGCCTACACTCTGCTCCTCTACTCCTCCTGCTGACCCTGGGCTCAAACACCGCTAGTTTTTGCCCGGAAATGCTAGCTGCACAGAGAAAAACACCAGCCAATGTGTTAGTGGGGTTCAGCACCGCCAGCTGTTCCCCTGCTGTGTAGTCGGCAACGTGTCCAGCACAAGCCACGCTGGCACAACCGACCAAAAGCTGCCACCAGTGCAGGCTTCGGCCTACACTTTGCTCCTCTCCTCCTCCTGCTGACCCTGGGCTCAAACAACGCCAGTTTCTGCCCGGACATGCTAGCTGCACAGAGAAAAACACCAGCCAATGTGTTAGTGGGGTTCAGCAACGCCAGCTGTTCCCCTGCTGTGTAGCTTGCAACGTGACCTGCAAACGCCACGCAGGCACATGAACTGAAATTGAAGGGAGCCTGCCCCCCACCCACAGGTGTTTCTATGTATATCAGCCACCTTGTACAGCAGTACTGCTGCATTTGTACGAGGTGGCTGACTTTTTCTCCTTGCCCACGTGGAACTCAACACGTACAAAATGTGTCTCATTAGAGACCATTACAATGTCCCTGAGGTGTGACTTTCCTTTGTAATGACACGCAGCACCCCCATTGTTAGCGCTGCCCGTCTCCTGACATCATTGGTTGGCTGGCTGTGCCTGTGCGTCCCCCCTGCCCGACACAACGCCCCCCGTTGTCTCATATATTTTGACTGCGAGGGTGTGATTGATGGGCACGAGCAGTGCATATGTTCCCCTGTTTTCACTCCCCTCCTTCCGCCTTCTTCTGACTGTGCGGCCTCATGGCCGCGGCATGCGATAAGGGATCAGCTGAGGCCGCCCAGTCTGAAGCAGGTGTAAGGACATGTGTGAGCGGCGATCATATTTACTGCACAAGGCCACGAATCCCAGCACCGCAGTGTGACTTTAGGAAAAGCCACTGTGGGTCTGGGATTTATGGCCATCGTTAACCGCACCGGCCAACATGAAATGAGGTCATGAGACGGCCTGCACTAACAGGGTATTGCCAAGGGATAACACAAGAGCGCAGACTCCTGTACAGCAAATAACAACGCTCAGGAATCTGCGCCCAGTACCTAGGTGCAAATTTTGACACCTGTGCTGCGTCTCGTTAAAAAGACAAGTCACGCCTCCACAACTGTTTGACAGTATAATGGGCTAAATAGTGTACGTGTTTAATTCAGCGTGTGCAAGGAGCAAAATTAAATAGAGCAACCTTTGACTTGTGCATCATTAATGCTGTTCAAGGTGTGGCTCTTGTACCTTGCAACACCTGAGGGGGGGGTTAAAGGTAACCTTTGAAATTGGTTCAACTAGGCTTCGGCCTACACTCTGCTCCTCTACTCCTCCTGCTGACCCTGGGCTCAAACAACGCCAGTTTCTGCCCGGAAATGCTAGCTGCACAGAGAAAAACACCAGCCAATGTGTTAGTGGGGTTCAGCACCGCCAGCTGTTCCCCTGCTGTGTAGTCGGCAACGTGTCCAGCACAAGCCACGCTGGCACAACAGAACAAAAGCTGCCACCAGTGCAGGCTGCGGCCTACACTTTGCTCCTCTCCTCCTCCTCCTGCTGACCCTGGGCTCTAACACCGCTAGTTTTTGCCCGGACATGCAATCTGCACAGAGAAAAACACCAGTCAATGTGTCAGTGGGGTTCAGCAACGCCAGCTGTTCCCCTGCTGTGTAGCTTGCAACGTGACCTGCAAACGCCACGCAGGCACATGAACTGAAATTGAAGGGAGCCTGCCCCCCACCCACAGGTGTTTCTATGTATAACAGCCACCTTGTACAGCAGTACTGCTGCATTTGTACAAGGTGGCTGACTTTTTCTCCTTGCACACGTGGAACTCAACAAGTACAAAATGTGTCTCATTACAGACCATTACAATGTCCCTGAGGTGTGACTTTCCTTTTTAATGACACGCAGCACCCCCATTGTTAGCGCTGCCCGTCTCCTGACATCATTGGTTGGCTACTTGCGCCTGTTCGTCCGCCCTGCCTGAATAAAATGCTCCTCGTTGTCTTAATTATTTTGACTGCGAGGGTGTGATTGATGGGCACGAGCAGTGCATATCTTCGCCTGTCTTAACTCATCTCCTTCAGCCTTCTTCAGACTGTGCAGCCTCATGGCCGCGGCATGCGAGAAGGGATCAGCAGAGGCCGCCCAGTCTGAAGCAGGTGTAAGGACGTGTGTGAGCGGCCAAAATATTTACTGCTCAAGGCCACGAATCCCAGCACCGCAGTGTGGCTTTATGAAAAGACACTGTGGGTCTGGGATTTATGGCCATCGTTAACCGCACCGGCCAACATGAAATGATGTCATAAGATGGGCAGCGCTAACAGGGCATTGCCAAGGGATAACACAAGAGCGCAGACTCCTGTACAGCAAATAACAACGCTCAGGAAGCTGCTCCAAGCACCAAGGCGTTATTTTGGACACCTGTGCTGCGTCTCATCAAAAAACCAAGTCACGCATCCACTACAGTTTGACTGTAGAATGGGGTAAATTGTGTATGTCTTTCATTCAGCGTGTGCAAGTAGACAAATTAATAGAGCAACCTTTCACTTGTGCAGCATTAATACTGCACAAGGTGTGTCTCTTGTACTTTGTAACACCTGAGGGGGGGGTTAAAGGTTTCCTTTGAAATTGGTTCAACTAAGCTTCGGCCTACACTCTGCTCCTCTCCTCCTCCTCCTGCTTCAACACGGGCTCTAACATCGCTAGTTTTTGCCCGCAAGTGCTAGCTGCACAGAGAAAAACACACGCCATTGTGTTAGTGGGGTTCAGCAACGCCAGCTGTTCCCCCAGTGTGTAGCCGGCAAAGTGTCCTGCAAACGCAACGCAGACACAAAGCTGCCTCCAGTGCAGGCTTCGGCCTACACTCATCTCCCCCTGCTTACCCTTTGCTCCAACACCGCTAGTTGGGGCTCTAGGAAGACAATCTTTAATAGGCAAGGCAACGCATCCGGGTTCCAGCACCGCCAGCTGGTTCTCGGCAGTGTTCTTGTCACAGGTACTCCCTCGTGCCAAGCCTGGTTTCAGCACCGTCAGCTGTTTCCGGGTTGTGTCAAGCTCACTGAGACACCTATGCTTGCCTCGTCGTGGTGCGGTCGGGTTAGCCAACTCCAGGGTGCCTCCAGTTTAGGAGCTTCCTATGTGGGCTGCGTGAACTGGTAGTCAAGGCTGGTTCTGTAGTGCCAGTAGGCCCAGCTCCCCCTGTAGGACTGTTGGGGTTCGGTAACTGCGGCTGCCTCGCGGCCTAGCTGTTCTCTCCTCTCCTGTGGGCCTTGGGGTCCACCACCTGGTTCCAGCACCGTCAGCTGGTTCCGGGCCGAGCCTTTGGCTTAGGTGCCTCCTCCTGGGTATCCGAGTTCCGCCAACGCCAGGCGGTCCTTGGTAGTGCTTTTAAGCGCGGGCACCTACAGCTTAGTAACCGGGTTCCAGCACCGTCAGCTGGTCCTCGGTCGTGCCATTGGCTCTTGCACACTGGGGCAACGCATCCGGGTTCCAGCACCGCCAGCTGGTTCTCGGCAGTGTTTTTGTCACAGGTACTCCCTCGTGCCAAGCCTGGTTTCAGCACCGTCAGCTGTTTCCGGGTTGTGTCAAGCTCACTGAGACACCTATGCTTGCCTCGTCGTGGTGCGGTCGGGTTAGCCAACTCCAGGGTGCCTCCAGTTTAGGAGCTTCCTATGTGGGCTGCGTGAACTGGTAGTCAAGGCTGGTTCTGTAGTGCCAGTAGGCCCAGCTCCCCCTGTAGGACTGTTGGGGTTCGGTAACTGCGGCTGCCTCGCGGCCTAGCTGTTCTCTCCTCTCCTGTGGGCCTTGGGGTCCACCACCTGGTTCCAGCACCGTCAGCTGGTTCCGGGCCGAGCCTTTGGCTTAGGTGCCTCCTCCTGGGTATCCGAGTTCCGCCAACGCCAGGCGGTCCTTGGTAGTGCTTTTAAGCGCGGGCACCTACAGCTTAGTAACCGGGTTCCAGCACCGTCAGCTGGTCCTCGGTCGTGCCATTGGCTCTTGCACACTGGGGCAACGCATCCGGGTTCCAGCACCGCCAGCTGGTTCTCGGCAGTGTTTTTGTCACAGGTACTCCCTCGTGCCAAGCCTGGTTTCAGCACCGTCAGCTGTTTCCGGGTTGTGTCAAGCTCACTGAGACACCTATGCTTGCCTCGTCGTGGTGCGGTCGGGTTAGCCAACTCCAGGGTGCCTCCAGTTTAGGAGCTTCCTATGTGGGCTGCGTGAACTGGTAGTCAAGGCTGGTTCTGTAGTGCCAGTAGGCCCAGCTCCCCCTGTAGGACTGTTGGGGTTCGGTAACTGCGGCTGCCTCGCGGCCTAGCTGTTCTCTCCTCTCCTGTGGACCTTCGGGTCCACCACCTGGTTCCAGCACCGTCAGCTGGTTCCGGGCCGAGCCTTTGGCTTAGGTGCCTCCTCCTGGGTATCCGAGTTCCGCCAACGCCAGGCGGTCCTTGGTAGTGCTTTTAAGCGCGGGCACCTACAGCTTAGTAACCGGGTTCCAGCACCGTCAGCTGGTCCTCGGTCGTGCCATTGGCTCTTGCACACTGGGGCAACGCATCCGGGTTCCAGCACCGCCAGCTGGTTCTCGGCAGTGTTTTTGTCACAGGTACTCCCTCGTGCCAAGCCTGGTTTCAGCACCGTCAGCTGTTTCCGGGTTGTGTCAAGCTCACTGAGACACCTATGCTTGCCTCGTCGTGGTGCGGTCGGGTTAGCCAACTCCAGGGTGCCTCCAGTTTAGGAGCTTCCTATGTGGGCTGCGTGAACTGGTAGTCAAGGCTGGTTCTGTAGTGCCAGTAGGCCCAGCTCCCCCTGTAGGACTGTTGGGGTTCGGTAACTGCGGCTGCCTCGCGGCCTAGCTGTTCTCTCCTCTCCTGTGGACCTTCGGGTCCACCACCTGGTTCCAGCACCGTCAGCTGGTTCCGGGCCGAGCCTTTGGCTTAGGTGCCTCCTCCTGGGTATCCGAGTTCCGCCAACGCCAGGCGGTCCTTGGTAGTGCTTTTAAGCGCGGGCACCTACAGCTTAGTAACCGGGTTCCAGCACCGTCAGCTGGTCCTCGGTCGTGCCATTGGCTCTTGCACACTGGGGCAACGCATCCGGGTTCCAGCACCGCCAGCTGGTTCTCGGCAGTGTTTTTGTCACAGGTACTCCCTCGTGCCAAGCCTGGTTTCAGCACCGTCAGCTGTTTCCGGGTTGTGTCAAGCTCACTGAGACACCTATGCTTGCCTCGTCGTGGTGCGGTCGGGTTAGCCAACTCCAGGGTGCCTCCAGTTTAGGAGCTTCCTATGTGGGCTGCGTGAACTGGTAGTCAAGGCTGGTTCTGTAGTGCCAGTAGGCCCAGCTCCCCCTGTAGGACTGTTGGGGTTCGGTAACTGCGGCTGCCTCGCGGCCTAGCTGTTCTCTCCTCTCCTGTGGACCTTCGGGTCCACCACCTGGTTCCAGCACCGTCAGCTGGTTCCGGGCCGAGCCTTTGGCTTAGGTGCCTCCTCCTGGGTATCCGAGTTCCGCCAACGCCAGGCGGTCCTTGGTAGTGCTTTTAAGCGCGGGCACCTACAGCTTAGTAACCGGGTTCCAGCACCGTCAGCTGGTCCTCGGTCGTGCCATTGGCTCTTGCACACTGGGGCAACGCATCCGGGTTCCAGCACCGCCAGCTGGTTCTCGGCAGTGTTTTTGTCACAGGTACTCCCTCGTGCCAAGCCTGGTTTCAGCACCGTCAGCTGTTTCCGGGTTGTGTCAAGCTCACTGAGACACCTATGCTTGCCTCGTCGTGGTGCGGTCGGGTTAGCCAACTCCAGGGTGCCTCCAGTTTAGGAGCTTCCTATGTGGGCTGCGTGAACTGGTAGTCAAGGCTGGTTCTGTAGTGCCAGTAGGCCCAGCTCCCCCTGTAGGACTGTTGGGGTTCGGTAACTGCGGCTGCCTCGCGGCCTAGCTGTTCTCTCCTCTCCTGTGGACCTTCGGGTCCACCACCTGGTTCCAGCACCGTCAGCTGGTTCCGGGCCGAGCCTTTGGCTTAGGTGCCTCCTCCTGGGTATCCGAGTTCCGCCAACGCCAGGCGGTCCTTGGTAGTGCTTTTAAGCGCGGGCACCTACAGCTTAGTAACCGGGTTCCAGCACCGTCAGCTGGTCCTCGGTCGTGCCATTGGCTCTTGCACACTGGGGCAACGCATCCGGGTTCCAGCACCGCCAGCTGGTTCTCGGCAGTGTTTTTGTCACAGGTACTCCCTCGTGCCAAGCCTGGTTTCAGCACCGTCAGCTGTTTCCGGGTTGTGTCAAGCTCACTGAGACACCTATGCTTGCCTCGTCGTGGTGCGGTCGGGTTAGCCAACTCCAGGGTGCCTCCAGTTTAGGAGCTTCCTATGTGGGCTGCGTGAACTGGTAGTCAAGGCTGGTTCTGTAGTGCCAGTAGGCCCAGCTCCCCCTGTAGGACTGTTGGGGTTCGGTAACTGCGGCTGCCTCGCGGCCTAGCTGTTCTCTCCTCTCCTGTGGACCTTCGGGTCCACCACCTGGTTCCAGCACCGTCAGCTGGTTCCGGGCCGAGCCTTTGGCTTAGGTGCCTCCTCCTGGGTATCCGAGTTCCGCCAACGCCAGGCGGTCCTTGGTAGTGCTTTTAAGCGCGGGCACCTACAGCTTAGTAACCGGGTTCCAGCACCGTCAGCTGGTCCTCGGTCGTGCCATTGGCTCTTGCACACTGGGGCAACGCATCCGGGTTCCAGCACCGCCAGCTGGTTCTCGGCAGTGTTTTTGTCACAGGTACTCCCTCGTGCCAAGCCTGGTTTCAGCACCGTCAGCTGTTTCCGGGTTGTGTCAAGCTCACTGAGACACCTATGCTTGCCTCGTCGTGGTGCGGTCGGGTTAGCCAACTCCAGGGTGCCTCCAGTTTAGGAGCTTCCTATGTGGGCTGCGTGAACTGGTAGTCAAGGCTGGTTCTGTAGTGCCAGTAGGCCCAGCTCCCCCTGTAGGACTGTTGGGGTTCGGTAACTGCGGCTGCCTCGCGGCCTAGCTGTTCTCTCCTCTCCTGTGGACCTTCGGGTCCACCACCTGGTTCCAGCACCGTCAGCTGGTTCCGGGCCGAGCCTTTGGCTTAGGTGCCTCCTCCTGGGTATCCGAGTTCCGCCAACGCCAGGCGGTCCTTGGTAGTGCTTTTAAGCGCGGGCACCTACAGCTTAGTAACCGGGTTCCAGCACCGTCAGCTGGTCCTCGGTCGTGCCATTGGCTCTTGCACACTGGGGCAACGCATCCGGGTTCCAGCACCGCCAGCTGGTTCTCGGCAGTGTTTTTGTCACAGGTACTCCCTCGTGCCAAGCCTGGTTTCAGCACCGTCAGCTGTTTCCGGGTTGTGTCAAGCTCACTGAGACACCTATGCTTGCCTCGTCGTGGTGCGGTCGGGTTAGCCAACTCCAGGGTGCCTCCAGTTTAGGAGCTTCCTATGTGGGCTGCGTGAACTGGTAGTCAAGGCTGGTTCTGTAGTGCCAGTAGGCCCAGCTCCCCCTGTAGGACTGTTGGGGTTCGGTAACTGCGGCTGCCTCGCGGCCTAGCTGTTCTCTCCTCTCCTGTGGACCTTCGGGTCCACCACCTGGTTCCAGCACCGTCAGCTGGTTCCGGGCCGAGCCTTTGGCTTAGGTGCCTCCTCCTGGGTATCCGAGTTCCGCCAACGCCAGGCGGTCCTTGGTAGTGCTTTTAAGCGCGGGCACCTACAGCTTAGTAACCGGGTTCCAGCACCGTCAGCTGGTCCTCGGTCGTGCCATTGGCTCTTGCACACTGGGGCAACGCATCCGGGTTCCAGCACCGCCAGCTGGTTCTCGGCAGTGTTTTTGTCACAGGTACTCCCTCGTGCCAAGCCTGGTTTCAGCACCGTCAGCTGTTTCCGGGTTGTGTCAAGCTCACTGAGACACCTATGCTTGCCTCGTCGTGGTGCGGTCGGGTTAGCCAACTCCAGGGTGCCTCCAGTTTAGGAGCTTCCTATGTGGGCTGCGTGAACTGGTAGTCAAGGCTGGTTCTGTAGTGCCAGTAGGCCCAGCTCCCCCTGTAGGACTGTTGGGGTTCGGTAACTGCGGCTGCCTCGCGGCCTAGCTGTTCTCTCCTCTCCTGTGGACCTTCGGGTCCACCACCTGGTTCCAGCACCGTCAGCTGGTTCCGGGCCGAGCCTTTGGCTTAGGTGCCTCCTCCTGGGTATCCGAGTTCCGCCAACGCCAGGCGGTCCTTGGTAGTGCTTTTAAGCGCGGGCACCTACAGCTTAGTAACCGGGTTCCAGCACCGTCAGCTGGTCCTCGGTCGTGCCATTGGCTCTTGCACACTGGGGCAACGCATCCGGGTTCCAGCACCGCCAGCTGGTTCTCGGCAGTGTTTTTGTCACAGGTACTCCCTCGTGCCAAGCCTGGTTTCAGCACCGTCAGCTGTTTCCGGGTTGTGTCAAGCTCACTGAGACACCTATGCTTGCCTCGTCGTGGTGCGGTCGGGTTAGCCAACTCCAGGGTGCCTCCAGTTTAGGAGCTTCCTATGTGGGCTGCGTGAACTGGTAGTCAAGGCTGGTTCTGTAGTGCCAGTAGGCCCAGCTCCCCCTGTAGGACTGTTGGGGTTCGGTAACTGCGGCTGCCTCGCGGCCTAGCTGTTCTCTCCTCTCCTGTGGACCTTCGGGTCCACCACCTGGTTCCAGCACCGTCAGCTGGTTCCGGGCCGAGCCTTTGGCTTAGGTGCCTCCTCCTGGGTATCCGAGTTCCGCCAACGCCAGGCGGTCCTTGGTAGTGCTTTTAAGCGCGGGCACCTACAGCTTAGTAACCGGGTTCCAGCACCGTCAGCTGGTCCTCGGTCGTGCCATTGGCTCTTGCACACTGGGGCAACGCATCCGGGTTCCAGCACCGCCAGCTGGTTCTCGGCAGTGTTTTTGTCACAGGTACTCCCTCGTGCCAAGCCTGGTTTCAGCACCGTCAGCTGTTTCCGGGTTGTGTCAAGCTCACTGAGACACCTATGCTTGCCTCGTCGTGGTGCGGTCGGGTTAGCCAACTCCAGGGTGCCTCCAGTTTAGGAGCTTCCTATGTGGGCTGCGTGAACTGGTAGTCAAGGCTGGTTCTGTAGTGCCAGTAGGCCCAGCTCCCCCTGTAGGACTGTTGGGGTTCGGTAACTGCGGCTGCCTCGCGGCCTAGCTGTTCTCTCCTCTCCTGTGGACCTTCGGGTCCACCACCTGGTTCCAGCACCGTCAGCTGGTTCCGGGCCGAGCCTTTGGCTTAGGTGCCTCCTCCTGGGTATCCGAGTTCCGCCAACGCCAGGCGGTCCTTGGTAGTGCTTTTAAGCGCGGGCACCTACAGCTTAGTAACCGGGTTCCAGCACCGTCAGCTGGTCCTCGGTCGTGCCATTGGCTCTTGCACACTGGGGCAACGCATCCGGGTTCCAGCACCGCCAGCTGGTTCTCGGCAGTGTTTTTGTCACAGGTACTCCCTCGTGCCAAGCCTGGTTTCAGCACCGTCAGCTGTTTCCGGGTTGTGTCAAGCTCACTGAGACACCTATGCTTGCCTCGTCGTGGTGCGGTCGGGTTAGCCAACTCCAGGGTGCCTCCAGTTTAGGAGCTTCCTATGTGGGCTGCGTGAACTGGTAGTCAAGGCTGGTTCTGTAGTGCCAGTAGGCCCAGCTCCCCCTGTAGGACTGTTGGGGTTCGGTAACTGCGGCTGCCTCGCGGCCTAGCTGTTCTCTCCTCTCCTGTGGACCTTCGGGTCCACCACCTGGTTCCAGCACCGTCAGCTGGTTCTCGGCAGTGTCTTTTGCTCTTGTACCTTCTGCTCCCCATCCTGGTTCCAGTACCGTCAGCTGGTTCCGGGCAGAGCCTTTGGCTTAGGTGCCTCCTTCTGGGTATCCAAGTTCCACCAACGTCAGGTGGTCCTTGGTAGTGCTTTCAGGCACGGGTACCTCCTGCTTAGTAACCGGGTTCCAGTAACGTCAGCTGGTCCTCGGTAGTTCCATTGGCTCTTGGACCTTCGGCTACCCATCCGGGTTCCAGTACCGTCAGCTGGTTCTCGGCAGTGTCTTTTGCTCTTGTACCTTCTGCTCCCCATCCTGGTTCCAGTAACGTCAGCTGGTTCCGGGCAGAGCCTTTGGCTTAGGTGCCTCCTTCTGGGTATCCGAGTTCCGTCAACGTCAGGCGGTCCTTGGTAGTGCTTTTTAGCACGGGTACCTCCTGCTTAGTAACCGGGTTCCAGTAACGTCAGCTGGTCCTCGGTAGTTCCATAGGCTCTTGAACCTTCGGGTAGCCATCCGAGTTCCAGTTCCATCAGCTGGTTCTTGGCATTTTCTCAGCCTTCTTGTACCTTCTGCTACATTTCCAAGTTGAAGACCCTAACGTCGACGACCCGGAAGACCACCACGATGACGACGACACGGAAGACCACCCCGATGACGACGACGACGACGGCGGAGACGACGACGGCGGAGATGACGACACTGGAGACGACGACCCTGGAGACGACAACATGGAAGACCGAGAAGCAGAAGAACAAGAGGCTGCAGAACAAAGAGCAGAAGAACATTAAGCATAAGACTTAATATCAGAGCAAAAGATATTATCTAAATTATATGCAGAAGAAGACTAAGCAGTGTATGGGGGTGAGTCCGTTCCTCCTCGTGGTGCCCCTGGATAAAGCCTGATGCTGCAGGCCAAACTGAACGCGGACAAATGTAACTTTTGTGACTGGCAGAACGGAAGGTGTAATCTTCAAACTTTTATAGATAACAACTACGGGAATGCCTGTCACAAATGAGAATATGATGAAGAAGTAGAATAGGAAGAATAATAACAGTGGAATAAAAAGAATATGTAGAATAAGAAGAATAATAATAGTTGAATAAAATGAATATGAAGAATGTAATAAAAAAAAAAAAATAGGTAGAAGATGAAGAAGAAGATGAATAAGGTGAAGAAGTTGATGTCAAAGATGCTGATGATGATGAAGATGAAAGTGTGGGAAAAGAAAAAAAAAAAGAAAAAAAAGAAGGGGAAGGGCGTGGAATAGTGAAACATCAATATCTGACAAAATAAAAAAAAAATTTACATAGTCAATATCTTTGTCACTCCGAACGTCTTAAAAAAAAACAAAAAACATGCTATTCTATTTGATTGGGATAAACCTCTATGACTTTAATGTCTCCGCCACCTCCCCAAATACATCCGGCATTATTCTTAGTTGTTTTCCTTCATGTAGAATGAACCTACAAGGAAAGAAAGGGTTTATTTTAATTCCGATATTTTGGTCCCATTGACTTGCATTGGGATCGGGTATCGGTATCGGCGATATCCGATATTTTTTGAATATCGGCCGATCCAAACCGATACCGATACTTTCCGATATCGGAAGGTATCGCTCAACACTACTCCTGAACTACCTGCTACTCTGCTACATCACTACTACCGAATGTCGCACTTCTCTCATAAACTACCTGCTACTCTGCTACATCACTACTACCGAATGTCGCACTTCTCTCATAAACTACCTGCTACTCTGCTACATCACTACTACCGAATGTCACACTTCTCTCATAAACTACCTGCTACTCTGCTACATCACTACGACCGAATGTCGCACTTGTGTCATAAACTACCTGCTACTCTGCTACATCACTACTACCGAATGTCGCACTTCTCTCATAAACTACCTGCTACTCTGCTACATCACTACTACCGAATGCCGCACTTCTCTCATAAACTACCTGCTACTCTGCTACATCACTACTACCGAATGTCGCACTTGTCTCATAAACTAACTGCTACTCTGCTACATCACTACGACCGAATGTCGCACTTCTCTCATAAACTACCTGCTACTCTGCTACATCACTACTACCGAATGTCACACTTCTCTCATAAACTACCTGCTACTCTGCTACATCACTACTACCGAATGTCGCACTTGTCTCATAAACTAACTGCTACTCTGCTACATCACTACTACCGAATGTCGCACTTGTCTCATAAACTAACTGCTACTCTGCTACATCACTACTACCGAATGTCGCACTTCTCTCCTGAACTACCTACTACTCTGCTACATCACTACTACCGAATGTCGCACTTCTCTCCTCAACTACCTACTACTCTGCTACATCACTACTACCGAATGTCGCACTTGTCTCATAAACTAACTGCTATTCTGCTACATCACTACTACCGAATGTCGCACTTCTCTCCTGAACTACCTGCTACTCTGCTACATCACTACTACCGAATGTCGCACTTCTCTCCTCAACTACCTACTACTCTGCTACATCACTACTACCGAATGTCGCACTTCTCTCATAAACTACCTGCTACTCTGCTACATCACTACTACCGAATGTCGCACTTCTCTGCTGAACTACCTACTACTCTGCTACATCACTACTACCGAATGTCGCACTTGTCTCATAAACTACCTGCTACTCTGCTACATCACTACTACCGAATGTCGCACTTCTCTGCTGAACTACCTGCTACTCTGCTACATCACTACTACCGAATGTCGCACTTGTCTCATAAATAACCTACTACTCTGCTACATCACTACGACCGAATGTCGCACTTCTCTCCTGAACTACCTACTACTCTGCTACATCACTACT
The DNA here is from genome assembly GCF_032444005.1 of Ranitomeya imitator. NCBI lineage: Eukaryota > Metazoa > Chordata > Amphibia > Anura > Dendrobatidae > Ranitomeya > Ranitomeya imitator. The sequence goes on along the minus strand of NC_091289.1, from coordinate 198,212,582 downwards.
ACTGAATGTCGCACTTGTCTCCTAAATAACCTACTACTCTGCTACATCACTACTACCGAATGCCGCACTTCTCTCTTTGCACAGCATACACTGTAACAGGCTTTGTGACATTACTGTTTATAACCCCAACATTTCTCTCCGTGACCTGACTTTTCCCTTTGAACCTTTCCTTTTTTTGGTTAAGGTCCCACAATGAGTTTTTGATGCTGCGTTTCTTCTCTGTGCAAATAATAATAATAATAATAACAATAATAATTTTATTTATATAGCGCCAACATATTCCGCAGCGCTTTACAATGCAGCGTCTTAAAGATCGAGCAAAGTGGATGAAATTTACTAAAATCTCATGCCCACTGGTTTTTTATGCAGTGTAAACTGAGCTGTGGAACATTTCTTGCATCAAGCTAATTTCTCTTGCAAGTACGCAGAAGATTTTCTCCATAGAATTTCATCAAATGCCGAAAATCCACAAGTAAGGCTACTTTCACACTAGCGTTTTTTTAAATCCGTCACAATGCGTCGTTTTGCAGAAAAAACGCATCCTGCAAAAGTGCTTGCAGGATGCGTTTTTTCCCCATACACTTCTATTGACGACGCATTTGCGACGGATTTGCACACTTCGCATCCGTCTTGCGACGAATGCGTCGTGCTTTGGCGGACCGTCGGGAGAAAAAAACCCTACATGTAACGTTTTTTTCTCCCGACGGACCGCTTTTTCCGACCGCGCATGTGCGGTCGGAACTCCGCCCCCACCTCCCCGCACCTTACAATGGGGCAGCGGATGCGCCGGAAAAATGCATCCGCTGCCTCCATTGTGCAATGCAGCAAACGCTAGCGTCGGAATCTCTCCCCGACGCATTGCGACGGGGAGATTCCGACGCTAGTGTGAAAGAAGCCTTAGAAACACATGATAACCTAATGTATCCAATAAGTGCAGAAATGCTGCAGAAAATCTGCAACATCAAATAACTCACCCCATGATCTTCTGGGAACAGAGCCTTGTATACCACTGACTATTTCTGGGCTACTTAGCTGCACTGTGGTTGCCACCTTCTTAGTGTCAAGGTCCACCCTCCGTTAGGCTCTGTTCACATGCACATTTTTCAGAGACAGGCAAGTGAGACTCATGCCCGAAACTGACTTGTTTGCTAACTGATGCAAGCAGAAGCAGAGAGGCCCCACTGATTATTATAATTCCTGTTTCGTGTCCGGTTTTTAGAGTGTAAGATAAATTTCTGCATATTGAACTTTCTCTGTGATTTAAATGGTGAGTAAACCAATGTGTGGGCATAAACACCATTTGTCTGGAAAAATGGAACCGACAAACAGACATGCGAGCAGAGCTTCAGGTACTATGCAAAGGATCAGAGACTGGAGACACCTAAATCTGGGGTCAACTAAGTGTCTCCACCCCAACAGTTATTGGAAATGGGTGGGGGCTATTACAGGTGGAGTTGTGCTCACCGGCTGGTTCCATTACAGGTGAAGTTGTTCTCACCGGCTGGTTCCATTATAGGTGAAGTTGTGCTCACCGGCTGGTTCCATTACAGGTGAAGTTGTTCTCACCGGCTGGTTCCATTATAGGTGAAGTTGTTCTCACCGGCTGGTTCCATTACAGGTGAAGTTGTTCTCACCGGCTGGTTCCATTATAGGTGAAGTTGTGCTCACCGACTGGTTCCATTATTGGTGAAGTTGTGCTCACCGGCTGGTTCCATTATAGGTGAAGTTGTTCTCACCGGCTGGTTCCATTATAGGTGAAGTTGTTCTCACCGGCTGGTTCCATTACAGGTGAAGTTGTTCTCACCGGCTGGTTCCATTATAGGTGAAGTTGTGCCCACCGGCTCGTTCCATTATAGGTGAAGTTGTCCTCACCGGCTGGTTCCATTATTGGTGAAGTTGTTCTCACCGGCTGGTTCCATTATAGGTGAAGTTGTTCTCACAGACTGGTTCCATTATAGGTGAAGTTGTGCCCACTGGCTGGTTCCATTATAGGTGAAGTTGTTCTCACCGGCTGGTTCCATTATAGGTGAAGTTGTTCTCACAGACTGGTTCCATTACAGGTGGAGTTGTGCTCACCGGCTGGTTCCATTACAGGTGAAGTTGTTCTCACCGGCTGGTTCCATTATACGTGAAGTTGTTCTCACAGACTGGTTCCATTATAGGTGAAGTTGTGCCCACTGGCTGGTTCCATTATAGGTGAAGTTGTTCTCACCGGCTGGTTCCATTATAGGTGAAGTTGTTCTCACCGGCTGGTTCCATTATGGGTGAAGTTGTTCTCACCGGCTGCTTCCATTATAGGTGAAGTTGTGCTCACTGGCTGGTTTCATTACAGGTGAAGTTGTTCTCACCGGCTGGTTCCATTATAGGTGAAGTTGTTCTCACCAGCTGGTTCCATTATGGGTGAAGTTGTGCCCACCGGCTGGTTCCATTATGGGTGAAGTTGTGCCCACCGGCTGGTTCCATTATGGGTGAAGTTGTTCTCACAGACTGGTTCCATTATAGGTGAAGTTGTTCTCACCGGCTGGTTCCATTATAGGTGAAGTTGTACTCACCGGCTGGTTCCATTACAGGTGAAGTTGTGCCCACCGGCTTGTGCCATTATGGGAGAAGTTGTTCTCACAGACTGGTTCCATTATGGGTGAAGTTGTTCTCACTGGCTGGTTCCATTATAGGTGAAGTTGTTCTCACCGGCTGGTTCCATTATAGGTGAAGTTGTGCTCACCGGCTGGTTCCATTATAGGTGAAGTTGTTCTCACCCGCTGGTTCCATTATAGGTGAAGTTGTGCTCACCGGCTGGTTCCATTACAGGTGAAGTTGTGCCCACCGGCTGGTTCCATTATGGGTGAAGTTGTGCCCAGCGGCTCGTTCCATTATAGGTGAAGTTGTTCTCACCGGCTGGTTCCATTATGGGTGAAGTTGTTCTCACCGGCTGGTTCCATTATAGGTGAAGTTGTTCTCACCCGCTTGTTCCATTATAGGTGAAGTTGTGCTCACTGGCTGGTTCCATTATAGGTGAAGTTGTGCTCACTGGCTGGTTCCATTACAGGTGAAGTTGTGCCCACTGGCTGGTTCCATTATGGGTGAAGATGTGCCCACAGGCTCGTTCCATTATAGGTGAAGTTGTTCTCACCGGCTGGTTCCATTATGGGTGAAGTTGTTCTCACCGGCTGGTTCCATTATAGGTGAAGTTGTGCTCACCGGCTGGTTCCATTATTGGTGAAGTTGTTCTCACCGGCTGGTTCCATTATAGTTGAAGTTGTGCCCACTGGCTGGTTCCATTATGGGTGAAGTTGTTCTCACCGGCTGGTTCCATTATAGGTGAAGTTGTTCTCACCGGCTGGTTCCATTATGGGTGAAGTTGTTCTCACCGGCTGGTTCCATTATGGGTGAAGTTGTTCTCACCGGCTGGTTCCATTATGGGTGAAGTTGTTCTCACCGGCTGGTTCCATTATGGGTGAAGTTGTTCTCACCGGCTGGTTTCATTATAGGTGAAGTTGTTCTCACCCGCTAGTTCCATTATAGGTGAAGTTGTGCTCACCGGCTGGTTCCATTACAGGTGAAGTTGTGCCCACCGGCTCGTTCCATTATAGGTGAAGTTGTCCTCACCGGCTGGTTCCATTATGGGTGAAGTTGTTCTCACCAGCTGGTTCCATTATAGGTGAAGTTGTTCTCACCGGCTGGTTCCATTATAGGTGAAGTTGTTCTCACCCGCTTGTTCCATTATAGGTGAAGTTGTGCTCACTGGCTGGTTCCATTATAGGTGAAGTTGTCCTCACCGGCTGGTTCCATTATGGGTGAAGTTGTGCCCAACGGCTGGTTCCATTATAGGTGAAGTTGTGCTCACTGGCTGGTTCCATTACAGGTGAAGTTGTTCTCATCAGCTGGTTCCATTACAGGTGAAGTTGTGCCCACCGGCTGGTTCCATTATGGGTGAAGTTGTGCCCAGCGGCTCGTTCCATTATAGGTGAAGTTGTTCTCACCGGCTGGTTCCATTATGGGTGAAGTTGTTCTCACCGGCTGGTTCCATTATAGGTGAAGTTGTTCTCACCCGCTTGTTCCATTATAGGTGAAGTTGTGATCACTGGCTGGTTCCATTATAGGTGAAGTTGTGCTCACTGGCTGGTTTCATTACAGGTGAAGTTGTTCTCACTGACTGGTTCCATTATGGGTCAAGTTGTTCTCACCGGTTGGTTCCATTATAGGTGAAGTTGTTCTCACCGGCTGGTTCCATTATGAGTGAAGTTGTGCCCACTGGCTGGTTCCATTATGGGTGAAGTTGTGCCCACCGGCTGGTTCCATTATGAGTGAAGTTGTGCCCACTGGCTTGTGCCATTATGGGTGAAGTTGTTCTCACAGACTGGTTCCATTATGGGTGAAGTTGTTCTCACCGGCTGGTTCCATTATAGGTGAAGTTGTTCTCACCGGCTGGTTCCATTATAGGTGAAGTTGTTCTCACCGGCTGGTTCCATTATAGGTGAAGTTGTTCTCACCCACTGGTTCCATTATAGGTGAAGTTGTGCTCACCGGCTGGTTCCATTACAGGTGAAGTTGTGCCCACCGGCTGGTTCCATTATGGGTGAAGTTGTGCCCAGCGGCTCGTTCCATTATAGGAGAAGTTGTTCTCACCGGCTGGTTCCATTATGGGTGAAGTTGTTCTCACCAGCTGGTTCCATTATAGGTGAAGTTGTTCTCACCCGCTTGTTCCATTATAGGTGAAGTTGTGCTCACTGGCTGGTTCCATTATAGGTGAAGTTGTGCTCACTGGCTGGTTCCATTACAGGTGAAGTTGTGCCCACTGGCTGGTTCCATTATGGGTGAAGTTGTGCCCACCGGCTCGTTCCATTATAGGTCAAGTTGTTCTCACCGGCTGGTTCCATTATGGGTGAAGTTGTTCTCACCGGCTGGTTCCATTATGGGTGAAGTTGTTCTCACCGGCTGGTTCCATTATATGTGAAGTTGTTCTCACCGGCTGGTTTCATTATAGGTGAAGTTGTTCTCACCCGCTAGTTCCATTATAGGTGAAGTTGTGCTCACCGGCTGGTTCCATTACAGGTGAAGTTGTGCCCACCGGCTGGTTCCATTATGGGTGAAGTTGTGCCCACCGGCTCGTTCCATTATAGGTGAAGTTGTCCTCACCGGCTGGTTCCATTATGGGTGAAGTTGTTCTCACCGGCTGGTTCCATGATAGGTGAAGTTGTTCTCACCGGCTGGTTCCATTATAGGTGAAGTTGTTCTCACCCGCTTGTTCCATTATAGGTGAAGTTGTGCTCACTGGCTGGTTCCATTATAGGTGAAGTTGTTCTCACTGGCTGGTTCCATTATAGGTGAAGTTGTCCTCACCGGCTGGTTCCATAATGGGTGAAGTTGTTCTCACCGGCTGGTTCCATTATAGGTGAAGTTGTTCTCACCGGCTGGTTCCATTATAGGTGAAGTTGTTCTCACCCACTTGTTCCATTATAGGTGAAGTTGTGCTCACTGGCTGGTTCCATTGCAGGTGAAGTTGTTCTCATCAGCTGGTTCCATTACAGGTGAAGTTGTGCCCACCGGCTGGTTCCATTATGGGTGAAGTTGTGCCCAGCGGCTCGTTCCATTATAGGTGAAGTTGTTCTCACCGGCTGGTTCCATTATGGGTGAAGTTGTTCTCACCGGCTGGTTCCATTATAGGTGAAGTTGTTCTCACCCGCTTGTTCCATTATATGTGAAGTTGTGCTCACTGGCTGGTTCCATTATAGGTGAAGTTGTGCTCACTGGCTGGTTCCATTACAGGTGAAGTTGTGCCCACTGGCTGGTTCCATTATGGGTGAAGTTGTGCCCACCGGCTCGTTCCATTATAGGTGAAGTTGTTCTCACCGGCTGGTTCCATTATGGGTGAAGTTGTTCTCACCGGCTTGTTCCATTATGGGTGAAGTTGTTCTCACCGGCTGGTTCCATTATATGTGAAGTTGTTCTCACCGGCTGGTTTCATTATAGGTGAAGTTGTTCTCACACGCTAGTTCCATTATAGGTGAAGTTGTGCTCACCGGCTGGTTCCATTACAGGAGAAGTTGTGCCCACCGGCTGGTTCCATTATGGGTGAAGTTGTGCCCACCGGCTCGTTCCATTATAGGTGAAGTTGTCCTCACCGGCTGGTTCCATTATGGGTGAAGTTGTTCTCACCGGCTGGTTCCATTATAGGTGAAGTTGTTCTCACCGGCTGGTTCCATTATAGGTGAAGTTGTTCTCACCCGCTTGTTCCATTATAGGTGAAGTTGTGCTCACTGGCTGGTTCCATTATAGGTGAAGTTGTTCTCACTGGCTGGTTCCATTATAGGTGAAGTTGTCCTCACCGGCTGGTTCCATAATGGGTGAAGTTGTTCTCACCGGCTGGTTCCATTATAGGTGAAGTTGTTCTCACCGGCTGGTTCCATTATAGGTGAAGTTATTCTCACCCGCTTGTTCCATTATAGGTGAAGTTGTGCTCACTGGCTGGTTCCATTACAGGTGAAGTTGTTCTCATCAGCTGGTTCCATTACAGGTGAAGTTGTGCCCACCGGCTGGTTCCATTATGGGTGAAGTTGTGCCCAGCGGCTCGTTCCATTATAGGTGAAGTTGTTCTCACCGGCTGGTTCCATTATGGGTGAAGTTGTTCTCACCGGCTGGTTCCATTATAGGTGAAGTTGTGCTCACTGGCTAGTTCCATTATAGGTGAAGTTGTTCTCACCGGCTGGTTCCATTATAGGTGAAGTTGGGCCCACTGGCTGGTTTCATTATGGGTGAAGTTGTTCTCACCGGCTGGTTCCATTATAGGTGAAGTTGTTCTCACCGGCTGGTTCCATTATAGGTGAAGTTGTGCCCACTGGCTGGTTTCATTATGGGTGAAGTTGTTCTCACCGGCTGGTTCCATTATAGGTGAAGTTGTTCTCACCCGCTTGTTCCATTATACGTGAAGTTGTGCTCACTGGCTGGTTCCATTATAGGTGAAGTTGTGCTCACTGGCTGGTTCCATTACAGGTGAAGTTGTGCCCACTGGCTGGTTCCATTATGGGTGAAGTTGTGCCCACCGGCTCGTTCCATTATAGGTGAAGTTGTTCTCACCGGCTGGTTCCATTACAGGTGAAGTTGTGCCCACCGGCTTGTGCCATTATGGGAGAAGTTGTTCTCACAGACTGGTTCCATTATGGGTGAAGTTGTTCTCACTGGCTGGTTCCATTATAGGTGAAGTTGTTCTCACCGGCTGGTTCCATTATAGGTGAAGTTGTGCTCACCGGCTGGTTCCATTATAGGTGAAGTTGTTCTCACCCGCTGGTTCCATTATAGGTGAAGTTGTGCTCACCGGCTGGTTCCATTACAGGTGAAGTTGTGCCCACCGGCTGGTTCCATTATGGGTGAAGTTGTGCCCAGCGGCTCGTTCCATTATAGGTGAAGTTGTTCTCACCGGCTGGTTCCATTATGGGTGAAGTTGTTCTCACCGGCTGGTTCCATTATAGGTGAAGTTGTTCTCACCCGCTTGTTCCATTATAGGTGAAGTTGTGCTCACTGGCTGGTTCCATTATAGGTGAAGTTGTGCTCACTGGCTGGTTCCATTACAGGTGAAGTTGTGCCCACTGGCTGGTTCCATTATGGGTGAAGATGTGCCCACAGGCTCGTTCCATTATAGGTGAAGTTGTTCTCACCGGCTGGTTCCATTATGGGTGAAGTTGTTCTCACCGGCTGGTTCCATTATAGGTGAAGTTGTGCTCACCGGCTGGTTCCATTATTGGTGAAGTTGTTCTCACCGGCTGGTACCATTATAGGTGAAGTTGTGCCCACTGGCTGGTTCCATTATGGGTGAAGTTGTTCTCACCGGCTGGTTCCATTATAGGTGAAGTTGTTCTCACCGGCTGGTTCCATTATGGGTGAAGTTGTTCTCACCGGCTGGTTCCATTATGGGTGAAGTTGTTCTCACCGGCTGGTTCCATTATATGTGAAGTTGTTCTCACCGGCTGGTTTCATTATAGGTGAAGTTGTTCTCACCCGCTAGTTCCATTATAGGTGAAGTTGTGCTCACCGGCTGGTTCCATTACAGGTGAAGTTGTGCCCACCGGCTCGTTCCATTATAGGTGAAGTTGTCCTCACCGGCTGGTTCCATTATGGGTGAAGTTGTTCTCACCAGCTGGTTCCATTATAGGTGAAGTTGTTCTCACCGGCTGGTTCCATTATAGGTGAAGTTGTTCTCACCCGCTTGTTCCATTATAGGTGAAGTTGTGCTCACTGGCTGGTTCCATTATAGGTGAAGTTGTCCTCACCGGCTGGTTCCATTATGGGTGAAGTTGTGCCCAACGGCTGGTTCCATTATAGGTGAAGTTGTGCTCACTGGCTGGTTCCATTACAGGTGAAGTTGTTCTCATCAGCTGGTTCCATTACAGGTGAAGTTGTGCCCACCGGCTGGTTCCATTATGGGTGAAGTTGTGCCCAGCGGCTCGTTCCATTATAGGTGAAGTTGTTCTCACCGGCTGGTTCCATTATGGGTGAAGTTGTTCTCACCGGCTGGTTCCATTATAGGTGAAGTTGTTCTCACCCGCTTGTTCCATTATAGGTGAAGTTGTGATCACTGGCTGGTTCCATTATAGGTGAAGTTGTGCTCACTGGCTGGTTTCATTACAGGTGAAGTTGTTCTCACTGACTGGTTCCATTATGGGTCAAGTTGTTCTCACCGGTTGGTTCCATTATAGGTGAAGTTGTTCTCACCGGCTGGTTCCATTATGAGTGAAGTTGTGCCCACTGGCTGGTTCCATTATGGGTGAAGTTGTGCCCACCGGCTGGTTCCATTATGAGTGAAGTTGTGCCCACTGGCTTGTGCCATTATGGGTGAAGTTGTTCTCACAGACTGGTTCCATTATGGGTGAAGTTGTTCTCACCGGCTGGTTCCATTATAGGTGAAGTTGTTCTCACCGGCTGGTTCCATTATAGGTGAAGTTGTTCTCACCGGCTGGTTCCATTATAGGTGAAGTTGTTCTCACCCACTGGTTCCATTATAGGTGAAGTTGTGCTCACCGGCTGGTTCCATTACAGGTGAAGTTGTGCCCACCGGCTGGTTCCATTATGGGTGAAGTTGTGCCCAGCGGCTCGTTCCATTATAGGAGAAGTTGTTCTCACCGGCTGGTTCCATTATGGGTGAAGTTGTTCTCACCAGCTGGTTCCATTATAGGTGAAGTTGTTCTCACCCGCTTGTTCCATTATAGGTGAAGTTGTGCTCACTGGCTGGTTCCATTATAGGTGAAGTTGTGCTCACTGGCTGGTTCCATTACAGGTGAAGTTGTGCCCACTGGCTGGTTCCATTATGGGTGAAGTTGTGCCCACCGGCTCGTTCCATTATAGGTCAAGTTGTTCTCACCGGCTGGTTCCATTATGGGTGAAGTTGTTCTCACCGGCTGGTTCCATTATGGGTGAAGTTGTTCTCACCGGCTGGTTCCATTATATGTGAAGTTGTTCTCACCGGCTGGTTTCATTATAGGTGAAGTTGTTCTCACCCGCTAGTTCCATTATAGGTGAAGTTGTGCTCACCGGCTGGTTCCATTACAGGTGAAGTTGTGCCCACCGGCTGGTTCCATTATGGGTGAAGTTGTGCCCACCGGCTCGTTCCATTATAGGTGAAGTTGTCCTCACCGGCTGGTTCCATTATGGGTGAAGTTGTTCTCACCGGCTGGTTCCATGATAGGTGAAGTTGTTCTCACCGGCTGGTTCCATTATAGGTGAAGTTGTTCTCACCCGCTTGTTCCATTATAGGTGAAGTTGTGCTCACTGGCTGGTTCCATTATAGGTGAAGTTGTTCTCACTGGCTGGTTCCATTATAGGTGAAGTTGTCCTCACCGGCTGGTTCCATAATGGGTGAAGTTGTTCTCACCGGCTGGTTCCATTATAGGTGAAGTTGTTCTCACCGGCTGGTTCCATTATAGGTGAAGTTGTTCTCACCCACTTGTTCCATTATAGGTGAAGTTGTGCTCACTGGCTGGTTCCATTGCAGGTGAAGTTGTTCTCATCAGCTGGTTCCATTACAGGTGAAGTTGTGCCCACCGGCTGGTTCCATTATGGGTGAAGTTGTGCCCAGCGGCTCGTTCCATTATAGGTGAAGTTGTTCTCACCGGCTGGTTCCATTATGGGTGAAGTTGTTCTCACCGGCTGGTTCCATTATAGGTGAAGTTGTTCTCACCCGCTTGTTCCATTATATGTGAAGTTGTGCTCACTGGCTGGTTCCATTATAGGTGAAGTTGTGCTCACTGGCTGGTTCCATTACAGGTGAAGTTGTGCCCACTGGCTGGTTCCATTATGGGTGAAGTTGTGCCCACCGGCTCGTTCCATTATAGGTGAAGTTGTTCTCACCGGCTGGTTCCATTATGGGTGAAGTTGTTCTCACCGGCTTGTTCCATTATGGGTGAAGTTGTTCTCACCGGCTGGTTCCATTATATGTGAAGTTGTTCTCACCGGCTGGTTTCATTATAGGTGAAGTTGTTCTCACACGCTAGTTCCATTATAGGTGAAGTTGTGCTCACCGGCTGGTTCCATTACAGGAGAAGTTGTGCCCACCGGCTGGTTCCATTATGGGTGAAGTTGTGCCCACCGGCTCGTTCCATTATAGGTGAAGTTGTCCTCACCGGCTGGTTCCATTATGGGTGAAGTTGTTCTCACCGGCTGGTTCCATTATAGGTGAAGTTGTTCTCACCGGCTGGTTCCATTATAGGTGAAGTTGTTCTCACCCGCTTGTTCCATTATAGGTGAAGTTGTGCTCACTGGCTGGTTCCATTATAGGTGAAGTTGTTCTCACTGGCTGGTTCCATTATAGGTGAAGTTGTCCTCACCGGCTGGTTCCATAATGGGTGAAGTTGTTCTCACCGGCTGGTTCCATTATAGGTGAAGTTGTTCTCACCGGCTGGTTCCATTATAGGTGAAGTTATTCTCACCCGCTTGTTCCATTATAGGTGAAGTTGTGCTCACTGGCTGGTTCCATTACAGGTGAAGTTGTTCTCATCAGCTGGTTCCATTACAGGTGAAGTTGTGCCCACCGGCTGGTTCCATTATGGGTGAAGTTGTGCCCAGCGGCTCGTTCCATTATAGGTGAAGTTGTTCTCACCGGCTGGTTCCATTATGGGTGAAGTTGTTCTCACCGGCTGGTTCCATTATAGGTGAAGTTGTGCTCACTGGCTGGTTCCATTATAGGTGAAGTTGTTCTCACCGGCTGGTTCCATTATAGGTGAAGTTGTGCCCACTGGCTGGTTTCATTATGGGTGAAGTTGTTCTCACCGGCTGGTTCCATTATAGGTGAAGTTGTTCTCACCGGCTGGTTCCATTATAGGTGAAGTTGTGCCCACTGGCTGGTTTCATTATGGGTGAAGTTGTTCTCACCGGCTGGTTCCATTATAGGTGAAGTTGTTCTCACCCGCTTGTTCCATTATACGTGAAGTTGTGCTCACTGGCTGGTTCCATTATAGGTGAAGTTGTGCTCACTGGCTGGTTCCATTACAGGTGAAGTTGTGCCCACTGGCTGGTTCCATTATGGGTGAAGTTGTGCCCACCGGCTCGTTCCATTATAGGTGAAGTTGTTCTCACCGGCTGGTTCCATTATGGGTGAAGTTGTTCTCACCGGCTGGTTCCATTATAGGTGAAGTTGTGCTCACTGGCTGGTTCCATTATAGGTGATATTGTTCTCACCGGCTGGTTCCATTATAGGTGAAGTTGTGCCCACTGGCTGGTTTCATTATGGGTGAAGTTGTTCTCACCGGCTGGTTCCATTATAGGTAAAGTTGTTCTCACCGGCTGGTTCCATTATGGGTGAAGTTGTTCTCACCGGCTGGTTCCTTTATGGGTGAAGTTGTTCTCACCGGCTGGTTCCATTATATGTGAAGTTGTTCTCACCGGCTGGTTTCATTATAGGTGAAGTTGTTCTCACCCGCTAGTTCCATTATAGGTGAAGTTGTGCTCACCGGCTGGTTCCATTATGGGTGAAGTTGTGCCCACCAGCTGGTTCCATTATGGGTGAAGTTGTGCTCACCGGCTCGTTCCATTATAGGTGAAGTTGTCCTCACCTGCTGGTTCCATTATGGGTGAAGTTGTTCTCACCGGCTGGTTCCATTATAGGTGAAGTTGTTCTCACCGGCTGGTTCCATTATAGGTGAAGTTGTTCTCACCCGCTTGTTCCATTATAGGTGAAGTTGTGCTCACTGGCTGGTTCCATTATAGGTGAAGTTGTTCTCACTGGCTGGTTCCATTATAGGTGAAGTTGTCCTCACTGGCTGGTTCCATAATGGGTGAAGTTGTTCTCACCGGCTGGTTCCATTATAGGTGAAGTTGTGCTCACTGGCTGGTTCCATTATAGGTGAAGTTGTGCCCACCGGCTGGTTCCATTATGGGTGAAGTTGTGCCCAGCGGCTCGTTCCATTATAGGTGAAGTTGTTCTCACCGGTTGGTTCCATTATGGGTGAAGTTGTTCTCACCGGCTGGTTCCATTATAGGTGAAGTTGTTCTCACCCGCTTGTTCCATTATAGGTGAAGCTGTGCTCACTGGCTGGTTCCATTATAGGTGAAGTTGTGCTCACTGGCTGGTTCAATTACAGGTGAAGTTGTGCCCACTGACTGGTTCCATTATGGGTGAAGTTGTGCCCACCGGCTCGTTCCATTATAGGTGAAGTTGTTCTCACTGGCTGGTTCCATTATGGGTGAAGTTGTTCTCACCGGCTGGTTCCATTATAGGTGAAGTTGTGCTCACCGGCTGGTTCCATTATAGGTGAAGTTGTTCTCACCGGCCGGTTCCATTATAGGTGAAGTTTTGCCCACTGGCTGGTTCCAGTATGGGTGAAGTTGTTCTCACCGGCTGTTTCCATTATAGGTGAAGTTGTTCTCACCGGCTGGTTCCATTATGGGTGAAGTTGTTCTCACCGGCTGGTTCCATTATGGGTGAAGTTGTTCTCACCGGCTGGTTTCATTATAGGTGAAGTTGTTCTCACCCGCTAGTTCCATTATAGGTGAAGTTGTGCTCACCGGCTGGTTCCATTACAGGTGAAGTTGTGCCCACCAGCTGGTTCCATTATGGGTGAAGTATTGCCCACCGGCTCGTTCCATTATAGGTGAAGTTGTCCTCACCGGCTGGTTCCATTATGGGTGAAGTTGTTCTCACCGGCTGGTTCCATTATACGTGAAGTTGTTCTCACCGGCTGGTTCCATTATGGGTGAAGTTGTTCTCACCGGCTGGTTCCATTATAGGTGAAGTTGTTCTCACCGGCTGGTTTCATTATAGGTGAAGTTGTTCTCACCGGCTGGTTCCATTACAGGTGAAGTTGTGCCCACCAGCTGGTTCCATTATGGGTGAAGTATTGCCCACCGGCTCGTTCCATTATAGGTGAAGTTGTCCTCACCGGCTGGTTCCATTATGGGTGAAGTTGTTCTCACCGGCTGGTTCCATTATACGTGAAGTTGTTCTCACCGGCTGGTTCCATTATAGGTGAAGTTGTTCTCACCCGCTTGTTCCATTATAGGTGAAGTTGTGCTCACTGGCTGGTTCCATTATAGGTGAAGTTGTTCTCACTGGCTGGTTCCATTATAGGTGAAGTTGTCCTCACCGGCTGGTTCCATAATGGGTGAAGTTGTTCTCACCGGCTGGTTCCATTATAGGTGAAGTTGTTCTCACCGGCTCGTTCCATTATAGGTGAAGTTGTCCTCACCGGCTGGTTCCATTATAGGTGAAGTTGTTCTCACTGGCTGGTTCCATTATAGGTGAAGTTGTTCTCACCGGCTGGTTCCATAATGGGTGAAGTTGTTCTCACCGGCTGGTTCCATTATGGGTGAAGTTGTTCTCACCGGCCGGTTCCATTATAGGTGAAGTTGTTCTCACCCGCTTGTTCCATTATAGGTGAAGTTGTGCTCACTGGCTGGTTCCATTACAGGTGAAGTTGTTCTCATCAGCTGGTTCCATTACAGGTGAAGTTGTGCCCACCAGCTGGTTCCATTATAGGTGAACTTGTGCTCACTGGCTGGTTCCATTATGGGTGAAGTTGTTCTCACCGACTGGTTCCATTATAGGTGAAGTTGTTCTCACCGGCTGGTTCCATTACAGGTGAAGTTGTGCCCACCAGCTGGTTCCATTATAGGTGAACTTGTGCTCACTGGCTGGTTCCATTATGGGTGAAGTTGTTCTCACCGGCTGGTTCCTTTACAGATGAAGTTGTGCTCACTGGCTGGCTCTTTCCCTGGGCATCGGAAGAATTTTTACCCTTGCATTGGCCAATGTAGAGGATGCCATATTTCTGCTGCACTTTAGACATCAGATCAAAGCAGTTTCATCCCGATTTCCATGATCCTACTCCACATGATCCAACTCCAAAAGTTGCTTGTCCCCTCCATCATCCCCTTTTCTATCATCTATAAGTTTGCAGTCTGCAACCAAAAACAGCTGTAGACAAGTAATGGCGGGAAATGAAGACATTTTGCAAAGTTTCTTTATTATATTTCTTAGTTGCAAAGGTAAAAGAGGACACATTGGTTGGATGGATTGGCTTGAGCTGCTGAACATGTGCGACCACCGACACTGCACACATTAGAAGGACTCTGAGAGGGAATAAATATTAGGGGCGCCATAGCACACGTGTAACTGCTGTATCTTGACTGAGCAGAACTTCTTTAAATGATTCCAATTTTTAAAATTATTACATTTTCACTGTTCTATTGGAAAACTTTTAGATTTAGTCAACCACTTTAAGGAGGCATTTTGCATATTTCTCCTCAATGACTTTTTGGCCAATGTGTCCCTACTAAGTGTTGAACATAAGAATGAGCAAATTAATTCTAAAAGAATTGAATTTGTTTAGTATTTTCCAGGATCCAAGAAGTATCGTTTCTCCTTGCGAAGAGTGACATGATAAGCATGTCGAGGTGAGGAGACTTAAAGCCTCAATGCTCCTCTGGGAAATATGCAAATTGTCTCTTCAGAGAGGAAGAGGAGTAGAACTCTAGTGCCACCTATTGGAAGTAGCGATCCTACAATTCAATGTTGACCCTTTAACGAGCCTTGTCCCATGACTTAGGATAAGAGCCAAACCAGATCTCAATTTGCAGACACTGTATTTCGGGGTACTGCCCCTCGTCAGTGCAAAGTGGAGATCTAGTTTGGCCGGGTGAGAGGCGTCTGACCGGGATCCAAGAAGTATCATTTCTCCTTGCGGAGAGTGACATGTTAAGCGTGTCAAATTGTTGAGACTTAAAGCCTCAATGCTCCTCTGGGAAATATGCAAATTGCTTAACATGTCACTTGCGGAGACGAGGGGCAGTACCCCGAAACACAGTGTCTGCAAATTGAGATTCTGGCTTGGCTCTTCTCCTAAGTCATGTGACAAGGCTCGTTAAAGGTCGACATTGATTGTTAGGATTGCTACTTCCAATAAGTGGCGCTAGAGTTCTAGTCCTCTTCCTCTCTGAAGAGACATTTTAGTATTTTACAAAATTTGTATATTCTAGAAAATCACAATTTTTTTTGAGAATTAATTTGCACCAATAAAGCAATATAGTAGCAAGCTGACTGGCATTTCCCTGGATTCAAAAGGGGTTAAAAAAAACCAATAAGATCTCACACTCACTTGGCCTCACCTGTTCACCTCCAGTCCTCCACTGGCTTCCTCAGGCCTCTTTCACACTTCTGTCTTTTTGTATCCGTCGCAATCCGTCTTTTAGGGGAAAAAACGGATCCTGCAAATGTGCTCGCAGGATGCGTTTTTTGCCCTTAGACTTGTATTAGCGAAGGATCGCGATGGATTGCCACACATCAGGTCCGTCGTGCGACGGATCCGTCATCACAAAAAAAGTTCAATGTAACGTTTTTTTGTATGTCACGTCCGCCATTTTCGACCGCGCATGTGCGGCCGAAACTCCGCCCCCTCCTGCCTGGACTGCAGAATGGGCAGCTGATGCGTCGAAAAACTGCATCCGCTGCCCACGTCGTGCAGTAAATTCACAACGTCCGTCGTTACATCGGCCCGACGGAGGAGAGAGAAGTGCAGACCGGTGCCGGAGGTAGCCGGAGGAGGACCGGCACAGCGGAGGGGTATCTGAGTATGAGCTATTATGGGTCTTTAACCACTTCCTGGCCTAACTGTTTATTACTTTGGGGGTCAGGCGACTTCAGAGAACAATACGTGGCTTTTTAATGTTAATTGGGCTCATTTCAATTTGACACAATTTGAATTTTGCAGCCGGATTTGATCTGCCGATATTGAATTTTGTCAGACGTACTCATCTCTAGAGAGAACCATAAAAGGGCTTTAACTAAAGACCATAGTAAAAAAAAAGCTTAAAAACATACATGAGCTAACATAATAATCACAATCATGCGAAGCCTCTGCTCAATTACTGAATAATTTCCTTGGCCTAATCACATTTCCTGCCATTCCGTTCTGGTATCTCCCAAGTTCACAGTGAATTAAAGACCCTTATTTCCTTTGAATCCCACTAATTTTCTGACAGATTCGCGTCATCCCGCCGCCCCCTTTATACCGATGAAGCTCTATGTAAACAAATGTATCTACAGATAAACTGCTGCCTATTTGTAGCCGGAGAGGCGGTATGTTTGGAGGGAGCGCCGCGCGTTATTTCCCCGTGTACGTGAGACTCGTCTCTTACTGCTCTGGATGCGGAGCGGTGGCACGCACGGCGACTTAGATGAATAATCTCTCGTCAGCAGCTGGCATTTAACAAACACACTGAATGTTTTAATCAAGTGACTTTTACTGAAAGCGATTTTCTATGTCAGTAACATTGTGTAAAAGGGCTTGTAAAAGTTACAATATTCAGCAGCACAAGTCCTCGAAACACGGAGACATGATTATCTGTGCGCCGGAGCCATCAGATGCCACGAGCAATGCTTGGTGTAAGAACGCTCCCATTACGTGATTTTTTTTTAAGCAAATACGTATTGTCTATGTTAAATCTTTGTTATTTTTTATACAATGTTTCAAAAATACATCAAACGCACAACAGAAACCAAGAAATCAAATAAGCCTTTACATAGTTACATAGTTACATAGTTATTAAGGTTGAAGGAAGACTATATGTCCATCTAGTTCAACCCATAGCCTAACCTAACATGCCCTAACATGTTGATCCAGAGGAAGGCAAAAAAAACCATGTGGCAAAGAGTAAGCTCCACATTGGGGAAAAAAACTCCTTCCCGACTCCACATACGGCAATCAGACTAGTTCCCTGGATCAACGCCCTATCAAGGAATCTAGTGTATATACCCTGTAACATTATACTTTTCCAGAAAGGTATCCAGTCCCCTCTTAAATTTAAGTAATGAATCACTCATTACAACATCATACGGCAGAGAGTTCCATAGTCTCACTGCTCTTACAGTAAAGAATCTGCGTCTGTTATTATGCTTAAACCTTTTTTCCTCCAAACGCAGAGGATGCCCCCTTGTCCCTGTTTCAGGTCTATGATTAAAAAGATCATCAGAAAGGTCTTTGTACTGTCCCCTCATATATTTGTACATTAAAATAAGATCACCCCTTAGTCTTCGTTTTTCCAAACTAAATAGCCCCCAGTGTAATAACCTATCTTGGTATTGCAGACCCCCCAGTCCTCTAATAACCTTGGTCGCTCTTCTCTGCACCCGCTCCAGTTCAGCTCTGTCTTTCTTATACACCGGAGACCAGAACTGTGCACAGTATTCTAAGTGTGGTCGCACTAGTGACTTGTATAGAGGTAAAATTATGTTCTCCTCATGAGCATCTATGCCTCTTTTAATGCATCCCATTATTTTATTTGCCTTTGTAGCAGCTGCCTGACACTGGCCACTGAATATGAGTTTGTCATCCACCCATACACCCAGGTCTTTTTCATTGACGGTTTTGCCCAGAGTTTTAGAATTAAGCACTTAATTATACATCTTATTACTTCTACCCAAGTGCATGACCTTACATTTATCCCCATTAAAGCTCATTTGCCATTTATCAGCCCAAGCTTCTAGTTTACATAAATCATCCTGTAATATAAAATTGTCCTCCTCTGTATTAATTACCCTGCAGAGTTTAGTGTCATCTGCAAATATTGAAATTCTACTCTGAATTCCCCTTACAAGGTCATTAATAAATATGTTAAAAAGAAGAGGGCCCACTACTGACCCCTGTGGTACCCCACTGCTAACCGCGACCCAGTCCGAGTGTGCTCTATTAATAAACACCCTTTGTTTCCTATCCCTGAGCCAGCTCTCAACCCACTTACACATATTTTCCCCTATCCCTCCTTAACTCCTTAAAGTGAATCTGTCAGCAGGTTTTTGCTTTGTAATCTAAGAGCATCGTGATATAGGGGCAGAGACCCTGATTCTAATGATGTGTCACTTACTGGGCTGCTTGCTGCAGTTTTAACAAAATCCCTGTTTTCTCTGCTGCAGATCTTTCAGTTCTCTGAATGATGAGCCCTGTATAACCCCGCCCACACCACTGATTGGCAGCTTTCTGTGTGCACTGTGCATAGGCCAGTGATGTGGGCGTGATTATACAGAGCTCAGCATTCAGAGAACAGGTAGAGAGCAGCAGATAAAAGTAATTTAATCAAAATTGCTGGAAACAGGCATGTAAGCGACACATCCCTGGAATCTGGGTGTCTGCATACAGTCATGCTGCTCTCAGATCAGGAGGCAAAAACCTGGTTAAAGATTCCCATAAAGGACTGGGCTTAAATAACCTACTGTCAGGATTCGAACCTAGCAGCTCCTGGGCTCCAGTCCGCAGCTCTTCCTTCGGAGCTATTCAGCTCACTGGACAGTTCTGTGCTGATCCAAATACTTGAACCTATGTTGTTGCTGATGCCTCCTCCCTGAGTTTCTTGTTCTTGTTGGTCTCCACCCTGAGTTCCTGATTGGCTCATTCTGATTTCACACCCTATTTAAACCTGGCCTTGCTCTCGGTTCCTTGTGTGCTTATTGAGCTACCTGCCTTTAGTCAAGCTTCCTTCCACCTGCTTATTCCTCCAAACGACCTCTGGCTTCCTTCCACCTGCTTATTCCTCCCAACGACCTCGGGCTTCCTTGACTATGGTTCCTGCTTATTCCTTCAAACTACATTGCTGTTCCTGTGTATCGACTCCTTGGCAGTTCCAGACTACGCTCCCTGCCCGCTGCTGCCCCTAGACGTTGTGTGGCACCCCTAGGGGTATTTGCCACAAAAACAGTTACTGACACTAAATACAAATATTAAATAGCAAGACTGCACTACCACCTCCGGCCAGAAGGGGGAGCTCCAGAGACTCCCCTTGATCTATTCTGGTCTGAGAGAAGAACTGGCAGTTGGGCTAAGGAGCTGAAAGTGAGAGGTCATACAGCTGAATTTCTAACAGCCCTATGACGGTTTCCAGGCCTAAATCACCGGCCTGAGGAGAAGAGGGACAGAGAAAAAGGACATTGTGAGAACCGGGTAGCATTAATCACTACCCAGATCAGGCGCAAAGACGGATACCGGATCCGTGGCTGTATTCATTATATATAATACAGCAACCGGAAAAACGTGAGGTGATATCAGCTTCACTAGGGCCGGACGCAGCAACAGACACAGAGTTCAGCGGTACTCCCAGAGGGGGTAAACCGATAAAAGGACTCGGGTTGCCCGTCGAACCAGGACCCGGAGGGGACAGATTGGGCCGGCAGCCAGTTCACATACAGCAGCAGGGCCACACAGAAATTGCGTACAATAAGAGGCGAAGACCCCGGCAGGGTCAAAGTAATTCAGAGTTCCCATACAGACTCCGGTGACAGGACTGGTTGTAAATCCCTTTATGTTGAAGTAAACTGGTTAAACGTTTCAGTGCCTCAGTCTTTCATTTGGACAATAGCCATCTATCCAGGATCAGGATAATCGCCGCTGAGAGAACCTGCTGCTGATCAAGTAAGTGCCTGTCCCCTCACGATACCCCTTACACTGTGCATTGCCTGAGGCCACAGCACCGGATCAAGCCACCCGTGACATCCCCCTCAAGAGACAGACCCCATTGGTCCGGTGCTGGGTATCCCGGCCTCTTGGGCGTCACAATTGGCGTCACGAACAGGATCTAGCCAGCCCGTATACCGGGTATTGTGTGCCGTGATTGGAGCCCAAAACTGTGAAAACTTGGATGAAAAATCTTGAAAATTGACTTTATTAAAGAAAATTCCATTTCCCATTAAAAACTATTGAAAGTGACTTTTCCCCAATGGTTATAATGGAGTAAAGATGGCCGCCATCCCCTGAGGTAATCACCTCATAACCGTTAGGCGCGAGACTGTTAATTGAGCTACGCCATCACCTGAGCCCCAGTCTAACTGAAAAACTTCAGAATCCGCCATTACAGAGCGCGGTGGGTGGGAGCAGCAGGGGGCGTGTCATTGTGGGCGGCACCAAGCTGAGCGCTCTGACATCAGAGCAAGGGGAAAATCGATCCTGCTGCACAGCAGAACGAATCTACACTATCCCGATGGAAGCGGAGGACCGGAAGGGTCCGGATTAACTAAGGGGGCACAGTATGTCGCAGCACGGAGACGCCGCAGCACCCGGCGACGCTAGTGCAGCTGAAAGACAGAGTGTCAATAGAGAGTCCGGTAGCGCAGCGGTGCAAGGAGTGGCGCCCATCATGCCGGTGCTGATGCCATATACCCCGGGTGACCCATGGCTTCCAATGTATGAAGGTGAGCCTAATACCCTTGACGATTTCAGAGAAAAGATGCTGGCCCATTTTGACATGTTCCCTGTGGGTGAAGTTCAGCGTGTTAGTCTCCTGATGATGCAGTTAAGTGGCCATGCTAAGCGAGAAGTCACAGCATGGGCAGCTGATCTAAAAGGCACTGTTGAACGCATATTTGCTGGATTAAAAGCTACATTTGAAACCACTGCCAGCAGCAAAGCTAAAGTACGATTCTTTAATTGCAAACAAAAAGTTAATGAGGGCGTGAGAGACTTTGCCTTAAACCTGCAGGAAGCCCTTAAATCACTTACACTTGCTGAACCCATTTTTAACACCGGAGCGGATAAACTGCTAAGAGATCAATTTATTGAGGGACTCTACACCCCTTCTCACCGGGGGCATGTGAGCATGCTTGTTTTTAAGAACCCTGAATTGACATTAGCCCAATTAAAGGAGAGCGCTATACGTCTCCAGCTGGCAGAGGCACCTCGGGATCAGGATCCTGCGCAACCCATGGCAGAGGCACCTCAACAACAGGGAGTGCCAGTGACATCAGCTATGTCCGGGGCCATTGCTAAGCCCCTGGGGCCCAGTACTAATGAGGCTCTTCAACAAAAGCTTGACTCTTTAGCTGATGTTGTTGCTTCAATGGCTAAAACCATGCAGGAGATGAGAGGACCCAAGATGGAGTTGTCAAACCGTAGAGAAGGTGTTCCATGGATGAGACCCCGGAGATACCCGACATGGAGAGGACGACCCCGCGACCACTACCAACCGGATGGACAGCCCATTTGCCGCCGTTGCCAGCAGCCAGGCCACTTTGCACGAGATTGTGATTTAAACGGGAATCCCCTGGGAATGCGGGCCGCTTCGCAGGAATGAACTTTCAAGGCCCAACACCCTGGCACGACAGGTACATCGGAGGACGACCCATTATCC
Organism: Ranitomeya imitator; assembly: GCF_032444005.1. Classification (NCBI taxonomy): domain Eukaryota; kingdom Metazoa; phylum Chordata; class Amphibia; order Anura; family Dendrobatidae; genus Ranitomeya; species Ranitomeya imitator. Next base: position 198,190,991 of record NC_091289.1, on the reverse strand, counting down.
CTATCGTGCTGGACGGAATTCCCCTCAAAGCTTTGCTGGACACAGGTTCCCAGATTTCATCTATACCGTATATCCTTTATAAGAGGTACTGGGCTGATGCAGATATTGATAAAGGGCCCTCTGATGTTGAACTAGATATATGGGCCAGTAATGGTAAGTTGGTACCGAAACTAGGATTCAGGGAGATGACCATAAAGATTGGTAAAGTAGAATTGAAGAAACAGGGTATAATTGTTGTTGATGTTGACCGGCGGAACTGTGAACCAACTGTATTGATAGGAATGAATGTGTTAGAGAACTGCTTTTCCGAAGTCATTTCTGTCTTACAGCAAATTGCTGAAACTGCCCAATCCTGCCAGCAGAGAGTTCTCCAGAGGGAAATAAAAGTATTGATGTTAAGGCAACAGGTAGAAGTTGCAGGTGGAGAAATCGGCAGTGTGAGGGTAAGTGATCCAACGTCTATTGTAATCCCACCAAAAACAGAAATGCTGGTATGGTGTAGAGCAGCCATTGGTACTAAGGGACGAGATTATCAAGCCTTAATAGAACCAGTGTACACTGACAGCAGGCCCACTATACTCACAGCACGAGGGATAGTCGAGGTACACCGGGGACGAGTGCCGGTACGACTTTTGAACTGTGGAGAGGAAGAGGTCACTTTGCCAAGGTATGCTACAATGGCAAAGCTATATACTGTTGACAACAATGCCATCACAACCATTGAGCCCTTAGAACCAACCTGTCAGGTGGAAGTCAACGGCTCAGATGGAGAATTGGAGGATTGGTGCCAACAGCTACACGTGGGCATAAATTCAACACCTACCCATCAAAAACAAGGGGTGTATAGGCTAGTGACTAGTGTTGAGCGATACCTTCCGATATCGGAAAGTATCGGTATCGGATAGGATCGGCCGATATTCAAAAAATATCGGATATCGCCGATACCGATACCCGATCCCAATGCAAGTCAATGGGACCAAAATATCGGAATTAAAATAAACCCTTTCTTGCCTTGTAGGTTCATTCTACATGAAGGAAAACAACTAAGAATAATGTAGGATGTATTGTGGGAGGTGGCGGAGACATTAAAGGCAATGAGGTTTAGCCCAATCAAATAGAATAGCATGTTTTTTTTTTTTTTTAAGACGTTCGGAGTGAAAAAGATATTGAGTATGTAAATTTTTTTTTATTTTGTCAGATATTGATGTTTCACTATTCCACGCCCTTCCCCTTCTTTTTTTTTCTTTTTTTTTTTTACTTTTCCCACACTTTCATCTTCATCATCATCAGCATCTTTGACATCAACTTCTTCTTCACCTTATTCATCTTCTTCTTCATCTTCTACCTATTTTTTTTTTTTATTACATTCTTCATATTCATTTTATTCAACTATTATTATTCTTCCTATTCTACATATTCTTTTTATTCCACTGTTATTATTCTTCCTATTCTGCTTCTTCATCATATTCTCATTTGTGACAGGCATTCCCGTAGTTGTTATCTATAAAAGTTGGAAGATTACACCTTCCGTTCTGCCAGTCACAAAAGTTACATTTGTCCGCGTTCAGTTTGGCCTGCAGCATCAGGCTTTATCCAGGGGCACCACGAGGAGGAACGGACTCACCCCCATACACTGCTTAGTCTTCTTCTGCATATAATTTAGATAATATCTTTTGCTCTGATATTAAGTCTTATGCTTAATGTTCTTCTGCTCTTTGTTCTGCAGCTTCTTGTTCTTCTGCTTCTCGGTCTTCCATGTCGTCGTCTCCAGGGTCGTCGTCTCCAGTGTCGTCATCTCCGCCGTCGTCGTCTCAGCCGTCGTCATCTCCGCCGTCGTCGTCGTCGTCATCGGGGTGGTCTTCCGGGTCGTCGTCGTCGTCATCGGGGTGGTCTTCCGGGTCGTCGACTTTAGGGTCTTCAACTTGGAAATGTAGCAGAAGGTACAAGAAGGCTGAGAAAATGCCAAGAACCAGCTGATGGAACTGGAACTCGGATGGCTACCCGAAGGTTCAAGAGCCTATGGAACTACCGAGGACCAGCTGACGTTACTGGAACCCGGTTACTAAGCAGGAGGTACCCGTGCTAAAAAGCACTACCAAGGACCGCCTGACGTTGGCGGAACTCGGATACCCAGAAGGAGGCACCTAAGCCAAAGGCTCTGCCCGGAACCAGCTGACGGTACTGGAACCAGGCTGGGGAGCAGAAGGTACAAGAGAAAAAGACACTGCCGAGAACCAGCTGACGGTACTGGAACCCGGATGGGTAGCCGAAGGTCCAAGAGCCAATGGAACTACCGAGGACCAGCTGACGTTACTGGAACCCGGTTACTAAGCAGGAGGTACCCGTGCCCGAAAGCACTACCAAGGACCACCTGACGTTGGTGGAACTTGGATACCCAGAAGGAGGCACCTAAGCCAAAGGCTCTGCCCGGAACCAGCTGACGGTACTGGAACCAGGATGGGGAGCAGAAGGTACAAGAGCAAAAGACACTGCCGAGAACCAGCTGACGGTGCTGGAACCAGGTGGTGGACCTGAAGGTCCACAGGAGAGGAGAGAACAGCTAGGCCGCGAGGCAGCCGCAGTTACCGAACCCCAACAGTCCTACAGGGGGAGCTGGGCCTACTGGCACTACAGAACCAGCCTTGACTACCAGTTCACGCAGCCCACATAGGAAGCTCCTAAACTGGAGGCACCCTGGAGTTGGCTAACCCGACCGCACCACGACGGGGCAAGCATAGGCGTCTCAGTGAGCTTGACACAACCCGGAAACAGCTGGCGGTGCTGAAACCAGGCTTGGCACGAGGGAGTACCTGTGTCAAGAACACTGCCGAGAACCAGCTGGCGGTGCTGGAACCCAGATGCGTTGCCCCAGTGTGCAAGAGCCAATGGCACGACCGAGGACCAGCTGACGGTGCTGGAACACGGTTACTAAGCTGTAGGTGCCCGCGCTTAAAAGCACTAGCAAGGACCGCCTGACGTTGACGGAACTCGGATACCCAGGAGGAGGCACCTAAGCCAAAGTCTCGGCCCGGAACCAGCTGACGGTGCTGGAACCAGGTGGTGGACCCCAAGGCCCACAGGAGAGGAGAGAACAGCTAGGCCGCGAGGCAGCCGCAGTTACCGAACCCCAACAGTCCTACAGGGGGAGCTGGGCCTACTGGCACTACAGAACCAGCCTTGACTACCAGTTCACGCAGCCCACATAGGAAGCTCCTAAACTGGAGGCACCCTGGAGTTGGCTAACCCGACTGCAACACGACGGGGCAAACATAGGCGTCTCAGCGAGTTTGACACACCCCGGAAACAGCTGACGGTGCTGAAACCAGGTTTGGCACGAGGGAGTACCTGTGACAAAAACACTGCCGAGAACCAGCTGGCGGTGCTGGAACCCAGATGCGTTGCCCCAGTGTGCAAGAGCCAATGGCACGACCGAGGACCAGCTGACGGTGCTGGAACCCGGTTACTAAGCTGTAGGTGCCCGCGCTTAAAAGCACTACCAAGGACCGCCTGACGTTGGCGGAACTCGGATACCCAGGAGGAGGCACCTAAGCCAAAGGCTCGGCCCGGAACCAGCTGACGGTGCTGGAACCAGGTGGTGGACCCCAAGGCCCACAGGAGAGGAGAGAACAGCTAGGCCGCGAGGCAGCCGCAGTTACCGAACCCCAACAGTCCTACAGGGGGAGCTGGGCCTACTGGCACTACAGAACCAGCCTTGACTACCAGTTCACGCAGCCCACATAGGAAGCTCCTAAACTGGAGGCACCCTGGAGTTGGCTAACCCGACCGCACCACGATGGGGCAAGCATAGGCGTCTCAGTGAGCTTGACACAACCCGGAAACAGCTGGCGGTGCTGAAACCAGGCTTGGCACGAGGGAGTACCTGTGTCAAGAACACTGCCGAGAACCAGCTGGCGGTGCTGGAACCCAGATGCGTTGCCCCAGTGTGCAAGAGCCAATGGCACGACCGAGGACCAGCTGACGGTGCTGGAACACGGTTACTAAGCTGTAGGTGCCCGCGCTTAAAAGCACTACCAAGGACCGCCTGACGTTGGCGGAACTCGGATACCCAGGAGGAGGCACCTAAGCCAAAGGCTCGGCCCGGAACCAGCTGACGGTGCTGGAACCAGGTGGTGGACCCCAAGGCCCACAGGAGAGGAGAGAACAGCTAGGCCGCGAGGCAGCCGCAGTTACCGAACCCCAACAGTCCTACAGGGGGAGCTGGGCCTACTGGCACTACAGAACCAGCCTTGACTACCAGTTGACGCAGCCCACATAGGAAGCTCCTAAACTGGAGGCACCCTGGAGTTGGCTAACCCGACTGCAACACGACGGGGCAAACATAGGCGTCTCAGCGAGTTTGACACACCCCGGAAACAGCTGACGGTGCTGAAACCAGGTTTGGCACGAGGGAGTACCTGTGACAAAAACACTGCCGATAACCAGCTGGCGGTGCTGGAACCCAGATGCGTTGCCCCAGTGTGCAAGAGCCAATGGCACGACCGAGGACCAGCTGACGGTGCTGGAACCCGGTTACTAAGCTGTAGGTGCCCGCGCTTAAAAGCACTACCAAGGACCGCCTGACGTTGGCGGAACTCGGATACCCAGGAAGAGGCACCTAAGCCAAAGGCTCGGCCCGGAACCAGCTGACGGTGCTGGAACCAGGTGGTGGACCCCAAGGCCCACAGGAGAGGAGAGAACAGCTAGGCCGCGAGGCAGCCACAGTTACCGAACCCCAACAGTCCTACAGGGGGAGCTGGGCCTACTGGCACTACAGAACCAGCCTTGACTACCAGTTCACGCAGCCCACATAGGAAGCTCCTAAACTGGAGGCACCCTGGAGTTGGCTAACCCGACTGCAACACGACGGGGCAAACATAGGCGTCTCAGCGAGTTTGACACACCCCGGAAACAGCTGACGGTGCTGAAACCAGGTTTGGCACGAGGGAATACCTGTGACAAAAACACTGCCGAGAACCAGCTGGCGGTGCTGGAACCCAGATGCGTTGCCCCAGTGTGCAAGAGCCAATGGCACGACCGAGGACCAGCTGGTGGTGCTGGAACACGGTTACTAAGCTGTAGGTGCCCGCGCTTAAAAGCACTACCAAGGACCGCCTGACGTTGGCGGAACTCGGATACCCAGGAGGAGGCACCTAAGCCAAAGGCTCGGCCCGGAACCAGCTGACGGTGCTGGAACCAGGTGGTGGACCCCAAGGCCCACAGGAGAGGAGAGAACAGCTAGGCCGCGAGGCAGCCGCAGTTACCGAACCCCAACAGTCCTACAGGGGGAGCTGGGCCTACTGGCACTACAGAACCAGCCTTGACTACCAGTTGACGCAGCCCACATAGGAAGCTCCTAAACTGGAGGCACCCTGGAGTTGGCTAACCCGACCGCACCACGACGGGGCAAGCATAGGCGTCTCAGTGAGCTTGACACAACCCGGAAACAGCTGACGGTGCTGAAACCAGGCTTGGCACGAGGGAGTACCTGTGACAAGAACACTGCCGAGAACCAGCTGGCGGTGCTGGAACCCAGATGCGCTGCCCCAGTGTGCAAGAGCCAATGGCACGACCGAGGACCAGCTGGCGGTGCTGGAACCCGGTTACTAAGCTGTAGGTGCCCGCGCTTAAAAGCACTACCAAGGACCGCCTGACGTTGGCGGAACTCGGATACCCAGGAGGAGGCACCTAAGCCAAAGGCTCGGCCCGGAACCAGCTGACGGTGCTGGAACCAGGTGGTGGACCCCAAGGCCCACAGGAGAGGAGAGAACAGCTAGGCCGCGAGGCAGCCGCAGTTACCGAACCCCAACAGTCCTACAGGGGGAGCTGGGCCTACTGGCACTACAGAACCAGCCTTGACTACCAGTTCACGCAGCCCACATAGGAAGCTCCTAAACTGGAGGCACCCTGGAGTTGGCTAACCCGACCGCACCACGACGGGGCAAGCATAGGCGTCTCAGTGAGCTTGACACAACCCGGAAACAGCTGACGGTGCTGAAACCAGGCTTGGCACGAGGGAGTACCTGTGACAAGAACACTGCCGAGAACCAGCTGGCGGTGCTGGAACCCAGATGCGTTGCCCCAGTGTGCAAGAGCCAATGGCACGACCGAGAACCAGCTGGCGGTGCTGGAACCCGGTTACTAAGCTGTAGGTGCCCGCGCTTAAAAGCACTACCAAGGACCGCCTGACGTTGGCGGAACTCGGATACCCAGGAGGAGGCACCTAAGCCAAAGGCTCGGCCCGGAACCAGCTGACGGTGCTGGAACCAGGTGGTGGACCCCAAGGCCCACAGGAGAGGAGAGAACAGCTAGGCCGCGAGGCAGCCGCAGTTACCGAACCCCAACAGTCCTACAGGGGGAGCTGGGCCTACTGGCACTACAGAACCAGCCTTGACTGCCAGTTCACGCAGCCCACATAGGAAGCTCCTAAACTGGAGGCACCCTGGAGTTGGCTAACCCGACCGCACCACGATGGGGCAAGCATAGGCGTCTCAGTGAGCTTGACACAACCCGGAAACAGCTGACGGTGCTGAAACCAGGCTTGGCACGAGGGAGTACCTGTGACAAGAACACTGCCGAGAACCAGCTGGCGGTGCTGGAACCCAGATGCGTTGCCTATTAAAGATTGTCTTCCTAGAGCCCCAACTAGCGGTGTTGGAGCTAAGGGTAAGCAGGGGGAGCAGAGTGTAGGCCGAAGCCTGCACTGGAGGCAGCTTTGTGTCTGCGTTGCGTTTGCAGGACACTTTGCCGGCTACACAGTGGGGGAACAGCTGGCGTTGCTGAACCCCACTAACACAATGGCGTGTGTTTTTCTCTGTGCAGCTAGCACTTGCGGTCAAAAACTAGCGATGTTAGAGCCCGTGTTGAAGCAGGAGGAGGAGTAGAGGAGCAGAGTGTAGCCCGAAGCCTATTTGAACCAATTTCAAAGGAAACCTTTAACCCCCCCCTCAGGTGTTACAAAGTACAAGAGACACACCTTGTGCAGTATTAATGCTGCACAAGTGAAAGGTTGCTCTATTAATTTGTCTACTTGCACACGCTGAATGAAAGACGTACACAATTTAGCCCATTCTACAGTCAAACTGTAGTGGATGCGTGACTTGGCTTTTTAAGGAGACGCAGCACAGGTGTCCCAAATAACGCCTTGGTGCTTGGCGCAGCTTCCTGAGCGTTGTTATTTGCTGTACAGGAGTCTGCGCTCTTGTGTTATCCCTTGGCAATGCCCTGTTAGAGCTGCCCGTCTTATGACCTCATTTCATGTTGGCCGGTGCGGTTAACGATGGCCATAAATCCCAGACCCACAGTGCCTTTTCATAAAGTCACACTGCGGTGCTGTGATTCGTGGCCTTGAGCAGTAAATATTTTGGCCGCTCACACACGTCCTTACACCTGCTTCAGACTGGGCGGCCTCTGCTGATCCCTTCTCGCATGCCGCGGCCATGAGGCTGCACAGTCTGAAGAAGGCGGAAGGAGATGAGTTAAGACAGGTGAAGATATGCACTGCTCGTGCCCATCAATCACACCCTCGCAGTCAAAATAAGACAACGAGGAGCATTGTTTCAGGCAGGGCGGACGCACAGGCGCAACAAGCCAACCAATGATGTCAGAAGACGGGAAGCACTACCAAGGGGGGTGCTGCGTATCATTAGAAAGGAAAGTCACACCTCAGGGACAGTGGAATGGTCTCAATGAGACACATTTTGTACGTTTTGAGTTCCACGTGGGCAAGGACAAAAAGTCAGCCACCTTGTACAAATGCAGCAGTACTGCTGTACTAGGTGGCTGTTATACATAGAAACACCTGGGGGTGGGGGGCAGGCTCCCTTCAATTTCAGTTCATGTGCCTGCGTGGCGTTTGCAGGACACGTTGCCAGCTACACAGCAGGGGAACAGCTGGCGGTGCTGAACCCCACTAACACATTGGCTGGTGTTTTTCTCTGTGCAGCTAGCATGTCCGGGCAGAAACTGGCGTTGTTTGAGCCCAGGGTCAGCAGGAGGAGGAGAGGAGCAAAGTGTAGGCCGAAGCCTGCACTGGTGGCAGCTTTTGTTCAGTTGTGCCAGCGTGGCTTGTGCTGGACACGATGCCGACTACACAGCAGGGGAACAGCTGGCGGTGCTGAACCCCACTAACACATTGGCTGGTGTTTTTCTCTGTGCAGCTAGCATGTCCGGGCAGAAACTGGCGTTGTTTGAGCCCAGGGTCAGCAGGAGGAGGAGAGGAGCAAAGTGTAGGCCGAAGCCTGCACTGGTGGCAGCTTTTGTTCTGTTGTGCCAGCGTGGCTTGTGCTGGACACGTTGCCGACTACACAGCAGGGGAACAGCTGGTGTTGCTGAACCCCACTAACACATTGACTGGTGTTTTTCTCTGTGCAGCTAGCAGTTCCGGGCAAAAACTAGCGGTGTTTGAGCCCAGGGTCAGCAGGAGGAGTAGAGGAGCAGAGTGTAGGCCGAAGCCTAGTTGAACCAATTTCAAAGGTTACCTTTAACGCCCCCCTCAGGTGTTGCAAGGTACAAGAGCCACACCTTGAACAGCATTAATGATGCACAAGTCAAAGGTTGCTCTATTTAATTTTGCTCCTTGCACACGCTGAATAAAACACGTACACTATTTAGCCCATTATACTATCAAACAGTAGTGGAGGCGTGACTACTAGTCTTTTTAAGGAGATGCAGCACAGGTGTCAAAATTTACACCTAGCTGCTGTGCGCAGATTCCTGAGCGTTGTTATTTGCTGTACAGGAGTCTGCGCTCTTGTTATCCCTTGGCCATGCGCTGTGAGCGCTTCCTGTCTTCTGACCTCATTTAATGTCGGCCGTTACGGTTAGCGATGGACATGAATCCCAGACCCACAGTGTGTTTTCAAAAAATCACACTGCGTGGCTGGGATTCGTGGCCTTGTTCAGTAAATATGTTCGCCGCTCACACATGTCCATACACCTGCTTCAGACTGGGCGGCCTCAGCTGATCCCTTATCGCATGCCGCGGCCATGAGGCCGCACAGTCAGAAGAAGGCGGAAGGAGGGGAGTGAAGACAGGGGAACATATGCACTGCTCGTGCCCATCAATCACACCCTCGCAGTCAAAATATATGAGACAACGGGGGGCGTTGTGTCGGGCAGGGGGGACGCACAGGCACAGCCAGCCAACCAATGATGTCAGGAGACGGGCAGCGCTAACAATGGGGGTGCTGCGTGTCATTAAAAAGGAAAGTCACACCTCAGGGACATTGTAATGGTCTGTAATGAGACACATTTTGTACTTGTTGAGTTCCACGTGTGCAAGGAGTAAAAGTCAGCCACCTTGTACAAATGCAGCAGTACTGCTGTACAAGGTGGCTGTTATACATAGAAACACCTGGGGGGGTGGGGGGCAGGCTCCCTTCAATTTCAGTTCATGTGCCTGCGTGGCGTTTGCAGGACACGTTGCCAGGTACACAGCAGGGGAACAGCTGGTGGTGCTGAACCCCACTAACACATTGGCTGGTGTTTTTCTCTGTGCAGCTAGCATGTCCGGGCAGAAACTGGCGTTGTTTGAGCCCAGGGTCAGCAGGAGGAGGAGAGGAGCAAAGTGTAGGCCGAAGCCTGCACTGGTGTCAGCTTTTGTTCAGTTGTGCCAGCGTGGCTTGTGCTGGACACGATGCCGACTACACAGCAGGGGAACAGCTGGCGGTGCTGAACCCCACTAACACATTGACTGGTGTTTTTCTCTGTGCAGCTAGCATGTCCGGGCAGAAACTGGCGGCGTTTGAGCCCGGGGTCAGCAGGAGGAGGAGAGGAGCAGAGTGTAGGCCAAAGCCTGCACTGGTGGCAGCTTTTGGTCGGTTGTGCCAGCGTGGCTTGTGCTGGACACGATGCCAACTACACAGCAGGGGAACAGCTGGCAGTGCTGAACCCCACGAACACATTGACTGGTGTTTTTCTCTGTGCAGCTAGCAGTTCCGGGCAGAAACTAGCGGTGTTTGAGTCCAGGGTCAGCAGGAGGAGTAGAGGAGCAGAGTGTAGGCCGAAGCCTAGTTGAACCAATTTCAACGGTTACCTTTAACCCCCCCTTCAGGTGTTGCAAGGTACAAGAGCCACACCTTGAACAGCATTAATGATGCACAAGTCAAAGGTTGCTCTATTTAATTTTGCTCCTTTCACACGCTGAATTAAACACGTACACTATTTAGCCCATTATACTGTCAAACAGTAGTGGAGGCGTGACTACTAGTCTTTTTAAGGAGATGCAGCACAGGTGTCAAAATTTACACCTAGCTGCTGTGCGCAGATTCCTGAGCGTTGTTATTTGCAGTACAGGAAACTGCACTCTTGTGTTATCCCTTGGCAATACCCTGTTAGTGCAGGCCGTCTCATGACCTCATTTCATGTTGACCGATGCGGTTAACGATGGCCATAAATCCCAGACCCACAGTGGCTTTTCCTAAAGTCACACTGCGGTGCTGGGATTCGTGGCCTTGTGCAGTAAATATGTTCGCCGCTCACACATGTCCTTACACCTGCTTCAGACTGGGCGGCCTCAGCTGATCCCTTCTCGCATGCCGCGGCCATGAGGCCGCACAGTCAGAAGAAGGCGGAAGGAGGGGAGTGAAGACAGGGGAACATATGCACTGCTCGTGCCCATCAATCACACCCTCGCAGTCAAAATATATGAGACAACGGGGGGCGTTGTGTCGGGCAGGGGGGACGCACAGGCACAGCCAGCCAACCAATGATGTCAAGAGACGGGCAGCGCTAACAATGGGGGTGCTGCGTGTCATTAAAAAGGAAAGTCACACCTCAAGGACATTGTAATGGTCTGTAATGAGACACATTTTGTACTTGTTGAGTTCCACGTGTGCAAGGAGAAAAAGTCAGCCACCTTGTACAAATGCAGCAGTACTGCTGTACAAGGTGGCTGTTATACATAGAAACACCTGGGGGGGTGGGGGGCAGGCTCCCTTCAATTTCAGTTCATGTGCCTGCGTGGCGTTTGCAGGACACGTTGCCAGCTACACAGCAGGGGAACAGCTGGCGGTGCTGAACCCCACTAACACATTGGCTGGTGTTTTTCTCTGTGCAGCTAGCATGTCCGGGCAGAAACTGGCGTTGTTTGAGCCCAGGGTCAGCAGGAGGAGGAGAGGAGCAAAGTGTAGGCCGAAGCCTGCACTGGTGGCAGCTTTTGGTCAGTTGTGCCAGCGTGGCTTGTGCTGGACACGATGCCGACTACACAGCAGGGGAACAGCTGGCGGTGTTGAACCCCACTAACACATTGGCTGGTGTTTTTCTCTGTGCAGCTAGCATGTCCGGGCAGAAACTGGCGTTGTTTGAGCCCAGGGTCAGCAGGAGGAGGAGAGGAGCAAAGTGTAGGCCGAAGCCTGCACTGGTGGCAGCTTTTGGTCAGTTGTGCCAGCGTGGCTTGTGCTGGACACGATGCCGACTACACAGCAGGGGAACAGCTGGCGGTGCTGAACCCCACTAACACATTGGCTGGTGTTTTTCTCTGTGCAGCTAGCACTTCCAGGCTACAACTGGCGGTGTTATAGCCCAGGGTCAGCAGGAGGAGGAGAGGAGCAGAGTGTAGGCCGAAGCCTAGTTGAACCAATTTCAAAGGTTACCTTTAACCCCCCCCTCAGGTGTTGCAAGGTACAAGAGCCACACCTTGAACAGCATTAATGATGCACAAGTCAAAGGTTGCTCTATTTAATTTTGCTCCTTGCACACGCTGAATAAAACACGTACACTATTTAGCCCATTATACTGTCAAACAGTAGTGGAGGCGTGACTACTAGTCTTTTTAAGGAGATGCAGCACAGGTGTCAAAATTTACACCTAGCTGCTGTGCGCAGATTCCTGAGCGTTGTTATTTGCTGTACAGGAGTCTGCGCTATTGGGATCCCTTGGCCATGCGCTGTGAGCGCTTCCTGTCTTCTGACCTCATTTAATGTCGGCCGTTACGGTTAGCGATGGACATGAATCCCAGACCCACAGTGTGTTTTCAAAAAATCACACTGTGTGGCTGGGATTCGTGGCCTTGTTCAGTAAATATGTTTGACGCTCACACATGTCCTTACACCTGCTTCAGACTGGGCGGCCTCATCTGATCCCTTATCGCCTGCCGCGGCCATGAGGACACCCAGTCTGAAGAAGGCGGAAGGAGATGAGTGAACACAGGCAAACATATGCACTGCACATGCCCATCAATCACACCCTCGCTGTTCAAAAAAATAAGACACCGAGGGGCGTTGTTTCGAGCAGGGCAGTCGCACAGGCGCAGCCAGCTAACCAATGATGTCAAAAGACGGGCAGCGCTAACAAGGGTGGTGCTGCGTATCATTAGAAAGGAAAGTCACACCTCAGGGACAGTGGAATGGTCTCAATGAGACACATTTTGTACGTGTTGAGTTCCACGTGGGCAAGGAGAAAAAGTCAGCCACCTTGTACAAATGCAGCAGTACTGCTGTACAAGGTGGCTGTTTTACATAGAAACACCTGGGGGTGGGGGGCAGGCTCCCTTCAATTTCAGTTCATGTGCCTGCGTGGCGTTTGCAGGTCACGTTGCAAGCTACACAGCAGGGGAACAGCTGGCGGTGCTGATCCCCACTGACACATTGACTGGTGTTTTTCTCTGTGCAGCTCGCATGTCCGGGCAAAAACTGGCGGTGTTAGAGCCCAGGGTCAGCAGGAGGAGGAGAGGAGCAATGTGTAGGCCTAAGCCTGCACTGGTGGCAGCTTTTGGTCAGTTGTGCCAGCGTGGCTTGTGCTGGACACGATGCCGGCTACACAGCGGGGGAACAGCTGGCGGTGCTGAACCCCACTAACACATTGGCTGGTGTTTTTCTCTGTGCAGCTAGCACTTCCGGGCAGAAACTGGCGGTGTTTGAGCCCAGGGTCAGCAGGAGGAGGAGAGGAGCAGAGTGTAGGCCGAAGCCTGCACTGGTGGCAGCTTTTGGTCAGTTGTGCCAGCGTGGCTTGTGCTGGACACGATGCCGACTACACAGCAGGGGAACAGCTGGCGGTGCTGAACCTCACTAACACATTGACTGGTGTTTTTCTCTGTGCAGCTAGCAGTTCCGGGCAAAAACTAGTGGTGTTTGAGCCCAGGGTCAGCAGGAGAGGAGCAGAGTGTAGGCCGAAGCCTAGTTGAACCAATTTCAAAGGTTACCTTTAACCCCCCTCAGGTGTTGCAAGGTACAAGAGCCACACCTTGTGCAGCATTAATGCTGCACAAGTAAAAGGTTGCTCTATTTGTTTTGCTCCTTGCACACGCTGACTAAAACACGTACACTATTTAGCCCATTATACTGTCAAACAGTTGTGGAGGCGTGACTTGTCTTTTTAAGGAGACGCAGCACAGGTGTCAAAATTTGCACCTAGGTACTGGGCGCAGATTCCTGAGCGTTGTTATTTGCTGTACAGGAGTCTGCGCTATTGTGATCCCTTGGCCATGCGCTGTGAGCGCTTCCTGTCTTCTGACCTCATTTCATTTCGGCCGTTGCGGTTAGCGATGGACATGAATCACAGACCCACAGTGTGTTTTCAAAAAATCACACTGCGTGGCTGTGATTCGTGGCCTTGTGCAGTAAATAGGTTTGCCGCTTACACATGTCCTTACACCTGCTCCAGACTGGGTGGCCTCAGCTGATCCCTTATCGCCTACCACGGCCAGGAGGCCGCACAGTCTGAAGAAGGCGGAAGGAGATGAGTTAAGACAGGCGAACATATGCACTGCTCGTGCCCATAAACCACACCCTCGCTGACAAAATAAATATGACAATGAGGGGCGTTGTTTCTAGCAGGGCGGATGCACAGGCGCAGCCATCTAACCATGATGACAAAAGACGGGAAACGCTACCAAGGGGGGTGCTGCGTATCATTAGAAAGGAAAGTCACACCTCAGGGACAGTGGAATGGTCTCAATGAGACACATTTTGTACGTGTTGAGTTCCACGTGGGCAAGGAGAAAAAGTCAGCCACCTTGTACAAATGCAGCAGTACTGCTGTACTAGGTGGCTGTTATACATAGAAACACCTGGGGGGGTGGGGCCAGGTTCCCTTTAATTTCAGTTCATGTGCCTGCGTGGCGTTTGCAGGTCACGTTGCCGGCTACACAGCAGGGGAACAGCTGGTGTTGCTGAACCCCACTAACACATTGGCTGGTGTTTTTCTCTGTGCAGCTAGCACTTCCGGGCAAAAACTAGCGGTGTTTGAGCCCAGGGTCAGCAGGAGGAGGAGAGGAGCAGAGTGTAGGCCGAAGCCTGCACTGGTGGCAGCTTTTGTTCCACCAGTTGTTGTGCCAGCGTGGCTTGTGCTGGACACGTTGCCGACTACACAGCATGGGAACAGCTGGCGGTGCTGAACCCCACTGACACATCACCTAGTGTTTTTTCTGTGTAGACAACACTTCCAGGCGGCAACTGACAGTGTTGAAACCCAGGGAATCAAAGAGGAGCAGAGTGTAGGCCGAAGCCTGCAGTGGAGCAAGTTGAAAGGGAACCTTTAACCCCCCCCCCAGGCATTTGTTGCTGAAAGAGCCATCTTGTACAGCAGTAATACTGCACATGGAAAATGGTGGCTCCGAAAATTATGCTCCTTGCAAACGCTGAAGTACACACTCATATAATGTGTCCCCTCACACCGTCAAACCATCCCGGAAGTGGGACTTTCCTTTGTAATGTGACACAGCACAGCCGTCATTCCAACCCCCTTGGTGCCGGGCGCCACCTCCTCAACGTTGTTTGGTTCTGTCACGGAGCCCGCGCTGTAATGTTATCCCTTGGCCATGCACAGTTAGCGGTGCCCGTCTTCTGACATCATGTAGGTGTCAGGCTGGCAGTGCCTGTGCGGCCAAGGGATAACATAACAGCGCAGGGTCCATGACGGAATCAAACAACGCGAAGGAGGCAGCGCACGGTGCCAAGGGGGTAGCAATGACGGCTGTGCTGCGTCACATTACAAAGGAAAGTCCCACCTCCGGGACGGTTGGACGGTGTGAGGGGACACATTACATGAGTGTGTAGTTCAGCGTTTGCAAGGAGCATAATTTCAAGAGCGACCTTTCCCTTGTGCAGTATTAGTGCTGCACATGGTGACTCTTTCAGTAACAAACGCCTAGGGGGGGGGGGGACAGGTCCCCTTACATTTTAGTTGTGCCAGCGTGGCGGTCGCATGACACGTTGCCGGATACACAGCTGGGGATCAGCTGACGTTACTGAACCCCAATAACAGAGGAGCGACTGTTGACTGTGCACACAGCACTTCCAGGCACCAACTGGCGGTGTTAGAGCCCAGGGACAGCAGGAGGAGCAGATTGGAGGTATTGCCGCACACACAGCTGGGGATCAGCTGACGTTACTGAACCCCAATAACAGAGGAGCGACTGTTGACTGTGCACACAGCACTTCCAGGCACCAACTGGCGGTGTTAGAGCCCAGGGACAGCAGGAGGAGCAGAGGAACAGAGTGTAGGCCGAAGCCTGATTGGAGCAAGTTGAAAGGAAACCTTTAACCCCCCCCCCCAAGACGTTTGTAGCTGAAAGAGCCATCTTGTGCAGCACTAAGGATGCAAAAGGAAAAGGTTGCTCTTTTAATTATGCTCCTTGCAAACACCGAAGTAAACACTAAAAATGTGTCCCTTTATACCGTTAAACCGTTCCGGAGGTGCGAATTTCCTTCGTAATGGGACACAGCACAGCTGTCATTCCTATCCCATTGATGCCGTGCGCTGCCTCCTCAGCGTTGTTTTAAGCTGTCACGGAGCCTGCGCTGTTCTGTTAGCCCTTGGCCATGCCCAATTAGCGCTGCCTGTCTTCTGACATAATTTGGTGTCAGGCTGTCAGTGCCTGTGCGTCCACGCTGCTCCAGATCCCACCTCGCAGTCTCGTCTAACGTAATCCCACTGCGGGCCTTGGAACCATGGGCATGCACAGTGCATAACCTCGACTCTCACTCCCCTCCTTCCCTCTTCTTCAGACTGTGCGGTGTCACGGCCGTGGCATGCTAGGGATCAGCTGACGGCGCACAGTCTAAAGAAGGCGGAGGGAAATGAGCGAGAGCCCGAGGGGAAGATATGCACTGCGCATGCCCATGGATCCCAGGCCCGCAGTGTGACTCAATCAGAAGACACTGCGAGGTGGGATCTCGGGCAGCGCGGCCGCACAGGCGCAGCCAGCCTGACACCAAATTATGTCAGAAGACAGGCAGCGCAAATAGGGCATGCCCAAGGGATAACAGAACAGCGCAGGCTCCGTGACAGCTTAAAACAACGCTGAGGAGGCAGCGCATGGCACCAAGGGGGTAGGAATGACGGCTGTGCTGCGTCACATTACGAAGGAAAGTCCCAGCTCCGGGACGGTATAACGGTATCAGTGAACACATTTTATAAGTGTTAAGTTCTGCGTGTGCAAAGAGCTAAAAAAAAAGAGCTACCTTTTCCTTGTGCAGCATTACTGCTGCACAAGATGGCTCTTTCAGTAACAAACGACGGGGGGGGGGGGGGGGGGACAGGTTCCCTTACATTTAGGTTGTTGTGCCAGCGTGGCGGTCGCAGGACACATTGCCGGCTACACAACTGGGGATCAGCTGACGTTACTGATACCCGATAACACTGGGTCGTATGTTTTTACTGTGCAGCCTGCACTTCTGAGCCGCAACTGGCGGTGTTGGAGCCCAGGAATAGCAGTTCAGGTGGTAGAAAGATGAACACAGCAGGAGACCTGGATGACACCCAATTACTTAATCAGGCAGAGGAGTGGCAAATTCCTGCGAGATCCAGGCCTGGTTCATTTTCAGGAAAGTAAGCCGGTCAACGTTATCGGAGGATAGTCGCATGCGACGGTCTGTTAGTACACCACCTGCGGCACTAAAGACACGTTCCGATAAGACACTAGCCGCAGGGCAAGCCAGCACCTCCAATGCATACTGGCTTAGCTCTGGCCATGTATCCAGCTTAGAGACCCAAAACTTGAACGGGGAAGAGCCGTCTGGGAGTACAGTAAGAGGGCAAGCCATGTAGTCTGTCACCATCTGACGGAACCGTTGCCTCCTGCTGACTGGAGCCGCCGGTGATGGTGTAGACATTTGGGGCGGGCACACAAAAGTGTGCCAGAGTTGTGCCATACTGGGCTTGCCTTGGGCAGAGGCACTGCTTCTGCTCCCTCTTTGGGCAGATCCTCCCCCACTGCCTCGACGCACTGAGCTGCTTTGTAAAGCACTAGCAGCACTCCTCTCAGTTGGACAGGAGAAGATGATGGAATTCACCAGTGTGTCGTGGTACTCCCGCAATTTACGCTCCCGGGTCAACGCAGGGATGAGGTTTTGGACGTTGTCCCGGTAGCGAGGATCGAGGAGGGTGAACACCCAATAATCAGGCATGTTGAGAATGTGGTCGATGCGGCGGTCGTTTCTCAGGCACTGCAGCATGAAATCCACCATGTGCTGCAGAGTGCCAACTGGCCCAGAAACGCTGTCCCCTGCTTGAGACATGATCTCTGCCCGCTCGTCATCACCCCACCCTCGCTGTACACACTGACCACTGGACAATTGTGTCGCTCCCTCCTCTGGACGGAGCTCTTCCTCCTCCATTGACTCCTCCTCATCCTCCTCACATATTGTCCCCTGCGTACCCCTTTGTGAGGAACCACGTGGCACTGACTCTCCAGAAGCTGATGGAAAAGGTGACTCCTCATCCTCCACCTCTTCCACCACATCATCCCTTAACCCTTGCAAAGTTTGCTGAAGCAGGCAGATAAGGGGGACAGTCATGCTGACTAGTGCATCATCTGCACTTGCCATCCGCGTGGAATAATCAAAAGGACGCAAAACCTGGCAGACGTCCTTCATAGTGGCCCACTCTGTGGTTGTGAAGTCTGATCGGCGCTGACTGCGACTTCTTTGCGCCTGATGCAGCTGGTACTCCATAACTGCTTGCTGCTGCTCACACAACCGCTCCAACATATGTAACGTGGAATTCCACCGGGTAGGTAGGTCACATATGATGCGGTGTTCCGGAAGGCGGAATCGGCGCTGCAGAGCAGCAATGCGGGATCTGGCCAAGCTGGAACGCCGCAAGTGAGCACACTCTAGGCGGACCTTGTGCAGCAGGGCATCAAGATCCGGATAGTCCCTCAGAAAACTCTGCACAACCAAATTGAGCACATGTGCCAGACATGGGATGTGAGTGAGGTTGCCAAGGGCCAAAGCTGCCACCAGATTTCGGCCATTGTCACACACTACCATGCCTGGCTGGAGATTCGCTGGCAGTAAGCACACATCGCTCTCCTGCTTGATGGCATTCCAGAGCTCCTGCGCTGTGTGGCTTCGATGCCCCAATGAAACTAGTTTCAAGACGGCCTGCTGACGTTTGGCCACGGCTGTGCTCATGTCGGTCATAGGTAAACGTTCACGGGTTCATGTGGAGGTGGACTGTGACGGATCCTGCAGAGAGGAATCAGAGGAACTGGTGTAAGAGGAGGAGTCGATGCGTACAGACTGGATTCCTGCAATCCTTGGAGTGGGCAGGACACGTCCTGCGCCACTCGCACGATCTGTACCTGGCTCAACAACATTAACCCAATGGGCAGTGAGGGAAACATATCGCCCCTGTCCATGCTGACTGGTCCACGCATCGGTGGTGAGGTGGACCTTGCTACTGACGGCGTTCAGTAGCGCATGTTTTATGTTTGCCTCAACATGCCTGTGCAGGGCAGGGACAGCCTGCCTGCTGACGTAAAAGCGGCTGGGCACCTTGTACTGTGGGACTGCCAATGCCATCAAGTCACGGAAGCTGTCAGTCTCCACCAGCCTGAACGAGAGCATTTCCAGGGACAACAGTTTGGCAATGCCTGCATTCAGAGCCTGTGCTCGGGGGTGGTTGGCCGAGAATGCCCGCCTTTTCTCCCATGCCTGGACTACCGATGGCTGTAGAGTAGACTGGGAGTGTGAGGATGACTGGGAAGGTGGTGCTGTGGGTGGAATTACACTAGGTCTCTGGACAACAGTGGAGGAAGAGGCAACACGAGATGAAGAGGTGGTAGCTGCCGCTGTTGGTTGGCCTACGTCTTCACTGTGTTTCCGTAACTCCACCGCGTGCCTGTTCCGCACATGTTTCCACATATTTGTGGTATTGAGGTTGCTGACACTTTTACCTCTTTTTACTTTCTGATGACACAGCTTGCATTTCACAAAACAAATGTCATCTGCAACTGTGTCAAAAAAGGACCAGGCACTGCAAGTCTTGGGAGCGCCCTTTTTGGCTTTGGAAAGAGACAGGCTCCTAACGGGTGCCAAAGTGGAGGCTACAGGCTCCGCAGTCTTCCCCCTCCCTCTCCCTCTTTGGCCCGTAAGGGGAAGCTCTTCCTCAGAGCTGCTCCCACCACCTTCCTGTTCCTCACGCCACGATGGGTCAAGGTCCTCATCATCTCCACTACCCTCTGCCACCAACTGCTCCTCCTGGGTAGTCTCGGCAGCACAGTACGCATCAGAAAGCGGCACCTGAGTTTCATCATCAGATGCGTACTGCGCTGTGGTCACCGGAGGCACTGGCCCACCTGCCTCTTCAGAGTCAGAGAGATAAAGCTTTTGGGCATCACTGCACACTGCCTCTTCTTCCATTTCTCCAATGCTGCTTGGCTGGCCCCCTGTTTCCAAGCCAAGAGATTCAGAGAACAGAAGTAGAGACGGCTCCTGTCCTGGGCTCTCTGACTGCCTGGCCAATTTGGCAGGTGGTGAAGAGACAGATGGCTGCTCTCCAGTGCTCTGTGCCTGAGAGGATGTGGCACTAACTGAAGTCGATGCCGAGGCGTTAGCTGCCATCCACCCGACAACGGCTTCAATTTGGTCTTCACGTAGCAGCGGTGCATGGCGCTCTCCGACAAAGCTGCGCATGAAGGACTGTTCCCTGCTGAAACTGAGTGACGACGAGTCACCGGCGCCCGCAGCAGGCACAAAATCACCACGTCCTCTCCCTGCTCCTCTCCCTGCTCCGCGCCCACGCCCACGTGCCTTACTCCCTGCCCTCTTCATCTTGGTTGACAGATAAAGATAAGCAGAAAAGTACTAAGGCCTTAGCGTGCTTATTCCTGAAATGCTCCTTCTAACAGGTGTAAGAAACACTAATGTTGTAAATTGTGGACTAAACTTTATTATTTTTCAAATGTGGCCTACACAAGTGTTAAGTTGTGTTTGGTGAACTTAACTTTTTTTTTTGTGCAGATCGGGCTACAGAGCTAGTTTAAATCACACGGAGACCGTGCAGACAGCCGTAAACGGCGCTGCAAGGCCAAAAAACCCTCCTCTCGGTTATCCTATATAGTGTTTTTCCACTATTTAGCTGGATACGAGTGGAAAGACACTAATAGGAATTTTTTTTTTCAAATTTTAAACTGGCTGCACTATTTGAAAAAAAGGAAATTGTTTTTCAAGGTATGAGGCAGTAACGCACCCTGAGCTGAATCCAACCGGCTATGGCTGCACACAGACTACAGGGCGAGCTGCGCTCACACAGAGACCGTGCAGACAGCCGTAAACGGCGCTGCAAGGCCAACAAACCCTCCTCTAGGTTATCCTATATAGTGTTTTTCCACTATTTAGCTGGATACGAGTGGAAAGACACTAATAGGAATTTTTTTTTTCAAATTTTAAACAGGCTGCACTATTTGAAAAAAAGTAAAATTTTTCTCAAGGTATGAGCCAGTAACGAACCCTGAGCTGAATCCAACCAGCTATGGCTGCACACAGACTACAGGGCGAGCTGGGCTCACACGGAGACCGTGCAGACAGCCGTAAACGGCGCTGCAAGGCCAAAAAAACCTCCTCTAGGTTATCCTATATAGTGTTTTTCCACTATTTAGCTGGATACGAGTGGAAAGACACTAATAGGAATTTTTTTTTTCAAATTTTAAACTGGCTGCACTATTTGAAAAAAGGAAATTGTTTTTCAAGGTATGAGGCAGTAACGCACCCTGAGCTGAATCCAACCGGCTATGGCTGCACACAGACGACAGGGCGAGCTGCGCTCACACAGAGACCGTGCAGACAGCCGTAAACGGCGCTGCAAGGCCAAAAAACCCTCCTCTAGGTTATCCTATATAGTGTTTTTCCACTATTTAGCTGGATACGAGTGGAAAGACACTAATAGGAATTTTTTTTTTTCAAATTTTAAACAGGCTGCACTATTTGAAAAAAAGTAAAATTTTTCTCAAGGTATGAGCCAGTAACGAACCCTGAGCTGAATCCAACCGGCTATGGCTGCACACAGACTACAGGGCGAGCTGGGCTCACACAGAGACCGTGCAGACAGCCGTAAACGGCGCTGCAAGGCCCAAAAACCCCCCTCTAGGTTATCCTATGTAGTGTTTTTCCACAATAGAGCTGGAGACTGGTGGAAAAACACTAATAGGAAATTTGAGAAAAAATGTGCAGCAGGCTGCACTAAGAGCAAAAAAGGACAACTGTGTGAGGCAGTGTGAACCCCCCCTGAGCTGAATACAACCGGGTATATGGCTGCACACAGACTACAGAGTGAGCTGCACACACACACACACACAGAGACCTTGCAGAACGCTGTTAAAACAGCGCTGCAAGGCAAGAGCAAGGTGAACAGTGAAGAACACACAGCGTTTTGCTAAATTAGCCTTTGGAAAGGAAAATAAAGCAATTAGCTAGCTCAACTGTCCCTAACTGAAATCACAGCAGAGTGAGCGCAAAATGGCGGCAGCGTTTTTTATAGTGCAGAGTGACATCATTTCAGCAGCCAATCCAAGCCTTGCCAGTACTTACATGCCCACCATGCTAAACAGGATGTGCCCACACTTCCAATCATTCCTCATTGGCTGCTGCATTCAGTTTGAATTCTGGGAACTTCCGATTCCGGTATCCGATACGCGGGAAGTATCGGAATTCGGTATCGGAATTCCGATACCGCAAATATCGGCCGATACCCGATACTTGCGGTATCGGAATGCTCAACACTACTAGTGACAGAATATGAACAAGTCTTCAGTAAACACCCATTGGACTTCGGACGGATAGAAGGGGTAGAACACACAATCCCCACCGGTGACCATCCCCCAATAAAAGAAAGATATAGACCCATACCGCCCGCTCACTATCAATGTGCAAAAGATATGCTGAGGGAGATGAAACAGGCCGGGGTAATAAGAGACAGCTGTAGCCCCTGGGCGGCCCCTCTAGTGATTGTCAAAAAAAAGGACGGAACCATGAGAATGTGCGTAGACTACCGGCGGATTAATAACATCACCCATAAAGACGCCTACCCCTTGCCTAGGATAGAAGAGTCCTTGACTGCTTTGAAATCTGCTAATTATTTTTCCACCTTAGACTTAACCAGCGGGTGTTGGCAAGTCCCTGTGGCTGAGAGAGATAAGGAAAAGACGGCATTCACCACACCAATGGGTCTATGTGAATTTAATCGCATGCCATTCGGACTCTGCAACGCATCCGGTACCTTCCAGCGGCTGATGGAATGCTGCCTCGGATACAAGAACTTCGAGACCGTCCTCCTGTACCTAGATGATGTGATCGTCTACTCAAAGACTTACGAACAACACTTAAAAGACCTGGCAGAAGTGTTCGAAGCCTTATCCAGGTATGGCATGAAAATCAAGCCATCCAAATGTCACCTTCTCAAGCCAAAGGTACAGTACCTGGGACACATCGTGAGTTCGGAGGGAGTAGCACCGGATCCCGAGAAAATAAGCGCCATAAGGGATTGGCCGAGACCTACCAATGCAAAAGAAGTGAGGCAATTCCTGGGATTGGTGGGTTACTATCGCAGATTTATAAAAGGATTTACCAAGTTGGCAGCACCCTTGCAAGACGCCTTGGTAGGGCAGACGAAGAAACCTTCAAACCGAAACCCTCCTTTTCAGTGGAACGACGAAAGGGAAGACTCCTTTGAACAACTAAAGAAGGCACTAACCGGAGAAGAGGTTCTGGCATACCCAGATTACCATCAACCTTTCATCCTCTACACCGATGCCAGTAATGTGGGACTAGGAGCGGTGCTGTCACAAAAGCAAGAAGGTCGGGAGAAAGTCATCGCCTTTGCAAGTAGAAAGCTCCGACCAACTGAAAGAAATTCAGAAAATTACAGCTCCTTCAAATTGGAACTACTGGCAGTAGTTTGGGCTGTGACTGAACGTTTCAAACACTATCTGGCCGCCGCAGAATTTATTGTCTATACTGACAACAATCCGTTGACCCATCTGGACACAGCCAAATTAGGTGCGTTAGAACAGCGATGGATAGCCCGGTTATCTAATTACAACTTCATAATCAAGTATCGAGCAGGTCGCAAGAATGGAAATGCCGATGCCCTATCCCGGATGCCACACTTGAGAGATGTAGAAGAAGAAACGGGGGAGCTTGAAGAAATTGAACTACCAGCCTTCCATCATCCCAAGGCAAAACATCATCAGTCAAGTACCTATCAGAAACAACAAGAGGTGAATTTAAATCCGTTAGCACACCATAGATGGGCTGACACCCAAGACAGCAATCCGGCTGTGAAGTTGGTGAAGGAACTGCTGACTGAGCAAAGTGCATATCCCGATGAGGATGCCCCAGAAGAGACGCATCAACTCTGGAAAGAGAGAGGCAAAATGTTCCTGTATCAAGGGAAGCTCTGTAGAAGGTACACCAATCCGAAAACACATGAATTGGTTTGGCAAATTATCGTGCCTAAACAAGATGTCAAGATGGTCCTCGAAGCTTACCATAATGGTGCTGGTCACTTCGGTTGGAAAAAGTTAGAAGTACTTCTAAGAGAGAGATTTTATTGGGTCGGGATGAGAAAATCAATCGAACAGTGGTGCAGAAATTGTGGCCCGTGCAACCTCAGAAGAAACGATCAAAAGAACCAAAGAGCACCACTGCAGCCCATAATCACCAAACAACCACTTGAACTTGTAGCCATAGACCACGTGAAGTTGACACCAAGCCGGTCCGGCTATGTCTATGCCTTGACCATCGTGGACCATTATTCACGCTTCTTGGTAGTAGTACCCGTAAAAGATCTGACAGCAAAAACAGCAGCCAAAGCGTTCCAAACGTACTTTTGTAGACCCCATGGATATCCGGAACAGGTTCTCACCGACCAAGGTACAGCCTTTGAATCAGAGATCTTCAGAGAATTCTGTAATGTGTATGGTTGCAAAAAGATCCGGACGACGGCCTATCATCCACAAACAAACGGCTTATGTGAGAAGATGAACCATATTGTAATAGACCTACTAAAGACTTTACCTGAGACAGAAAGGAATCAATGGCCAGAGAAATTGCCTGACTTGGTGGATCTGTATAATCATGTCCCGGTGAGCTCCACCAACTGCACCCCAGCTTACCTTATGCGTGCAAGACCCGGCCAATTACCAATCGATCTAGAAATGGGAATTCTGAAACCAGACGCAGAAGTTCAAGACCCCAATTGGGATGTCATACGGCAAAAGCAGTATCGCCAAGTGCAAGAGAGTGTGGAAAGAAGCCTTCAGCAAACTAGAGAAAGACAAGAGCGAACTTTCAACCAGAATGCTCTAGCGACCCCATTAAGACCGGGTGGCCAAGTGCTCAAGAGAAATCGTCGAACCAATAAACTAGACAATCAGTGGGAAGCCGTACCCTACACAGTTTTACCAACAAGAATGGATAATCCTAAAATGTGTCTCATTAGCAAAAACGGAGGCTTAACATCCGTACTACTGTCAAGAGACAATCTTAAATTGTGTCCGGAAGCATTGAAAGAGCCAGAAGTTGTCCAGCCAGAACCAGAAGTTATTCAACCCATGCAGGTCCAACCAGTAAAGGAAAAAAGAAGAGGAAATGTATCACACCTGTATAGGAGACTTTCCCAAAACCCTACTAACATACCATGGTGCAGTAGTGGTTCCCATGGTGGCCTTTTACCCAACACCGAACCCAGTACCAGAAGTCCCAAGACAGGAAGAGGCTGACCCCGTACTACAGGAGGTTCCAGGCCAGGAAGAACAGATTCCTGATCAGAGTAATCCCATTCACGGTGGACTTGCCAACTCCATAGTCGTGGAATTATCTTTAGCAGAGCGGACAGATACTACATCCGCAGTAGACAGTAGTACACCACATGAAGAGACACCGCTGTTACGTAGATCACAGCGTAGTACCCAGGGTCAATTTCCGGCCAGGTATGCAGATTACCAACTATAAAACTATAGTCATTGTTATCATTCTGCAACGTTTAAGCCCAGTACCTACAGAGACTTGTCTGTATGAACTTATTGCATATTCTTGCACTTTTTATCAGCCCGGAGGCACTAAATCAAAGCTCCGGAAAGACTGCTTTTTGAACTTTGCTTTTTGCTCTTTTTGAACTTTCTTTAGACTTTATATTGGTAACTCCGTTGGAAAAATGGAACTAAATTCCTGGACACAAAGTGCAGTGCCTTTCCTAGTACCTTCAAGGATAGAACTGTATTAATGGACGCTATTTGAAGTGACTTTTTACAGAGCTCTATTTTTGTTTCCTTGAGTGGTTTTTGTAACTTTTCATTTTTAAGACTCTGTACATATTAATTGTTATTTCAAAATGTTATCGTCCCACAGTCCCAGAGTACTGTTCTTAACTAAGGGGGAATGTGGCACCCCTAGGGGTATTTGCCACAAAAACAGTTACTGACACTAAATACAAATATTAAATAGCAAGACTGCACTACCACCTCCGGCCAGAAGGGGGAGCTCCAGAGACTCCCCTTGATCTATTCTGGTCTGAGAGAAGAACTGGCAGTTGGGCTAAGGAGCTGAAAGTGAGAGGTCATACAGCTGAATTTCTAACAGCCCTATGACAGTTTCCAGGCCCAAATCACCGGCCTGAGGAGAAAAGGGACAGAGAAAAAGGACATTGTGAGAACCGGGTAGCATTAATCACTACCCAGAACAGGCGCAAAGACGGATACCGGATCCGTGGCTGTATTCATTAAATATAATACAGCAACCGGAAAAACGTGAGGTGATATCAGCTTCACTAGGGTCGGACACAGCAACAGACACAGAGTTCAGCGGTACTCCTGGAGGGGGTTAGCCGATAAAAGGACTCGGGTTGCCCGTCGAACCAGGACCCGGAGGGGACAGATTGGGCCGGCAGCCAGTTCACATACAGCAGCAGGGCCACACAGAAACTGCGTACAATAAGAGGCGAAGACCCCGGCAGGGTCAAAGTAACTCAGAGTTCCCATACAGACTCCGGTGACAGGACTGGTTGTAAATCCCTTTATGTTGAAGTAAACTGGTTAAACGTTTCAGTGCCTCAGTCTTTCATTTGGACAATAGCTATCTATCCAGGATCGGGATCATCGCCGCTGGGAGAACCTGCTGCTGATCAAGTAAGTGCCTGTTCCCTCATGATACCCCTTACACTGTGCATTGCCTGAGGCCACAGCACCGGGTCAAGCCACCCGTGACATCCCCCTCAAGAGACAGACCCCATTGGTCCGGTGCTGGGTACCCCGGTCTCCTGGGCGTCACAGTTGCAATATCACTACTCCAACCAGGTCAATCCGTAACACCTGCATTTATTTATTTTTTTATTTCAATTTGTAAAGGGTCTCGATAAAGGGTTATTCCCAAAGACTATTCAGGACGGGATAACTTGCTGGTAACTGGGAGTCTGACAACTGGGACCTTCAGCAATCAGTAACATGGGGCTCCAGGAATGGCTCCTCGCAGCCCCATCCTCATTGGCATTATGGGGCGTCTGAGCAGCCTTGTCTCCATCACTGTCTATAGGATCATCCCGTACAGTTCCAGTGCTTGGATACTTCGATCAGATGTATAGACAATGAATGGAGCAGAGGTCAACCAGGACAGAATGCAGACCCCATTCTCGAGGATTTAGAGCCCCATTTTCTGGATTGCTGGAGGTCTCAGTGGTTGTTCCCCAAGCAATCAGCAAGTTATCCTCTAGCCTAGAAATTGGGGATAATTGATTTTTATTTTATTTTTTGGAAAACCAGCACATCCCCCTCATTGCATCAGTGTAAAAAAATAACGGGACTGAGTCATGAAACAGTTTTCTCCATGACTCCGGCATAAAATGTTGCTGTTTTGAAACTTTTGCCAATTTTTACGTGACTCTCATTGAGCACTGCCAACTTTTTGAAAAGTGGGTGGAGCTTTGCACGGGAGGAGGCGTGGCCAAGCAGCGATGACAAATTCATCCTCATTTAATGCCACAAAAATGGCATATCACAGACTGAAGCACATTTCTTGTGATGACGCACGGCAGCTGAACGTTGTGCCAGGTTCTTAATGAATTTGGCACATCTTACCACAGCGCACTGCTCATCAGGGCTGGCATGCAACACTTCAGTCTTGATGAATCGGGGGCCAAAGGGTCTTGTTTCTTGCAGGACGAATTGTAATTTTTGCATAAATTATTTGGGGGTATGTACACAATTGCTTCCAATTAATTTAATATTGAGAGAATAAGCAACAGAAAAACAAAAACATTCCACCATGTAATTGCAGTTATTTTCTAGCATCTGCCCTATATTTGGAGACCATGTTGTGGGCGGAGGACAAATATGAGAAATTTTACATATGTTGTTTCATTAAATAAAATTTGTCACTTTATATAAAAGGCTTATACTTTTTTTTAACTCTTTAAGGGGATTGAATATTTTCTTTTATTTGCAGGAGGAAATGTTATAAAGTATATAAAAAATATAATAAAACCAAAAACAATACTCCCCCTTTAAATCCCCCACTGCCTAGTTGATCCCTGCTGGTCTCGGTTTACTTTGCTGCTGCCATCATGTACATCGATGTGACCACTGCAGCTAATCATTGCCCTCAGCGGTGATGCCACAAGACGGCAGTGACCACTGAGATGTCCTGATGTCATGTGGATGTACAGAATGTAATTGCTGCAACAAAGTAAATAAAAGACTGATGAGCACAAGCTGAGAGATTGCACTCGTGTGTATGAGGAAGTAAGAATTGAGGATTGTTTTTTAAATTCCTTGAAAATCCCTTTAAAGAGGACCAGTCACCAAGAGAAAAATGGGCAGTTTTAGCTGCTGCTCCCCTGAACATTACACTTTTTTTATTTTTAAAATCCGCCCCAGGGTTGCAGAGATATGGGGCTTTTTATTTAGTAGTAATCTTTATGGTCGTCATAATGGGTGTGGCTTATAGGTTCCTCTGGGGCGTGTCTTTAGGCTTATCTGCATAATTACCCTGTCAGCCACGCCCCTTTGTAACGACCACAAAAATGAGCTCTGAATGAAAAGACCTGTATCTCTGGAACCGTGCAGTGGATTTACGAAAAACAAGAAGTGGAATAGTCATGGGAGAAGCGGGAATAACATAAGAACAGCGTCCATTTTTGCCTTGATGACGAGTCCTCTGTAAGTAAGCCAGTATATTCTGCCTGTTTGGACGTAACGTAGGACAGGCATGGAGCGGGCTGTGGACGGTGCGGCTGCACATTGTGGCCATCGGATCTCTAGTGATCGCAGGGACACGACGGCGGTATCTGCTCTATCACCATAATAAAATATACGACGTCAGAGCACCTCAATGCCTGAAGCCCCTAATATTATATCTGAGGATTCAAGAAAATCTCAAAAATATCACGTAGCTTGGAGCATGGCATGGTAACCGGCCATTAGGACACATTCACACCTTGCTTCTGGCTACGTTTTTGCATTTTGCCGCCATTCTTTACACATCGTTCAAAAAGTGCAGGAAACAAACACACAGTCCTGAATGAAAAGAAGTCAATAAACCATTACACCTCCTGGCCAAAACTCACAATTCCAAGTGTTTGCTGACACAGACCGAGTGTGTAATTAATGGTCCCGGCTCTAGGACATGGGTTAGGATGTAAGATATCAATGGTAACGCGTTTATACCCAGCACGTGTGTCCAATTAATGCAGATTATACATTGTGACCCTGCACCGATGTAATCTAATAACGAGCGGGTGACGACCACTGAGCATTCTATTCTCCAGGTAAATAATGAACATGAACGTGCTGTCATTGCCTGACGACTGCTCGGAATCGTGGGGGGCTTACAGCAGATATTACATTGTTATATGTTATGTCATTTGTCCAAGTAGGGGATAAGATAAAGAGGTGACATATTGTGGGGTAACAAGGTAAAAGCTGCTCCCGAGACCCTGTACTAAAGAGGTGATCACAGAGCGACAAGTCATCGCTGGGGGTCTTACTGCTAGATCGCTGGGGGTCTGACTGCTAGATCGCTGGGGATCTGACTGCTAGATCGCTGGGGTTCTGACTGCTAGATCGCTGGGGTTCTGACTGCTAGATCGCTGGGGGTCTGATTGCTAGATCGCTGGGGGTCTGACTGCTAGATCGCTGGGGGTCTGACTGCTAGATCTCTGGGGGTCTGACTGCTAGATCTCTGGGGATCTGACTGCTAGATCGCTGGGGGTCTGATTGCTAGATCGCTGGGGGGTCTGACTGCTTGATCGCTGGAGGTCTGACTGCTTGATCGCTGGAGGTCTGACTGCTTGATCGCTGGGGGTCTGACTGCTAGATCTCTGGGGGTCTGACTGCTAGATCTCTGGGGGTCTGACTGCTGGATCGCTGGGGTTCTGACTGCTAGATCGCTGGGGGTCTGATTGCTAGATCGCTGGGGGTCTGACTGCTAGATCGCTGGGGGTCTGACTGATAGATCGCTGGGGTTCTGACTGGTAGATTGCTGGGGGTCTGACTGCTAGATCTCTGGGGATCTGACTGCTAGATCGCTGGGGGTCTGACTGCTAGATCGCTGGGGGTCTGACTGCTAGATCGCTGGGGGTCTGACTGCTAGATCTCTGGGGGTCTGACTGCTAGATCGCTGGGGGTCTGACTGCTAGATCTCTGGGGGTCTGACTGATAGATCGCTGGGGATCTGACTGCTAGATCGCTGGGGATCTGACTGCTAGATCTCTGGGGATCTGACTGCTAGATCGCTGGGGATCTGACTGCTAGATCTCTGGGGATCTGACTGCTAGATCGCTGGGGGTCTGACTGCTAGATCTCTGGGGGTCTGACTGATAGATCGCTGGGGATCTGACTGCTAGATCGCTGGGGGTCTGACTGCTAGATCTCTGGGGATCTGACTGCTAGATCGCTGGGGATCTGACTGCTAGATCTCTGGGGATCTGACTGCTAGATCGCTGGGGATCTGACTGCTAGATCTCTGGGGATCTGACTGCTAGATCGCTGGGGGTCTGACTGCTAGATCGCTGGGGGTCTGACTGCTAGATCGCTGGGGGTCTGACTGCTAGATCGCTGGGGGTCTGACTGCTAGATCGCTGGGGTTCTGACTGCTAGATCGCTGGGGTTCTGACTGCTAGATCGCTGGGGGTCTGATTGCTAGATCGCTGGGGGTCTGACTGCTAGATCGCTGGGGGTCTGACTGCTAGATCGCTGGGGGTCTGACTGATAGATCGCTGGGGATCTGACTGCTAGATCTCTGGGGGTCTGACTGCTAGATCGCTGGGGTTCTGACTGCTAGATCGCTGGGGGTCTGATTGCTAGATCGCTGGGGGTCTGACTGCTAGATCGCTGTGGTTCTGACTGCTAGATCGCTGGGGGGTCTGACTGGTAGATTGCTGGGGGTCTGACTGCAAGATCTCTGGGGGTCTGACTGCTAGATCGCTGGGGGGTCTGACTGGTAGATTGCTGGGGGTCTGACTGCTAGATCGCTGGGGGTCTCACTGCTAGATCTCTGGGGGTCTGACTGCTAGATCGCTGGGGGATCTGACTGCTAGATCGCTGGGGGTCTCACTGCTAGATCTCTGGGGGTCTGACTGCAAGATCTCTGGGGGTCTGACTGCTAGATCGCTGGGGGGTCTGACTGCTAGATCGCTGGGGGTCTCACTGCTAGATCTCTGGGGGTCTGACTGCAAGATCTCTGGGGGTCTGACTGCTAGATCGCTGGGGGGTCTGACTGGTAGATTGCTGGGGGTCTGACTGCTAGATCGCTGGGGGTCTCACTGCTAGATCTCTGGGGGTCTGACTGCTAGATCGCTGGGGGATCTGACTGCTAGATCGCTGGGGGTCTGACTGCTAGATCTCTGGGGATCTGACTGCTAGATCGCTGGGGATCTGACTGCTAGATCTCTGGGGATCTGACTGCTAGATCGCTGGGGATCTGACTGCTAGATCTCTGGGGATCTGACTGCTAGATCGCTGGGGGTCTGACTGCTAGATCGCTGGGGGTCTGACTGCTAGATCGCTGGGGGTCTGACTGCTAGATCGCTGGGGGGTCTGACTGCTAGATCGCTGGGGTTCTGACTGCTAGATCGCTGGGGGTCTGATTGCTAGATCGCTGGGGGTCTGACTGCTAGATCGCTGGGGGTCTGACTGCTAGATCGCTGGGGGTCTGACTGATAGATCGCTGGGGATCTGACTGCTAGATCTCTGGGGGTCTGACTGCTAGATCGCTGGGGTTCTGACTGCTAGATCGCTGGGGGTCTGATTGCTAGATCGCTGGGGGTCTGACTGCTAGATCGCTGTGGTTCTGACTGCTAGATCGCTGGGGGGTCTGACTGGTAGATTGCTGGGGGTCTGACTGCAAGATCTCTGGGGGTCTGACTGCTAGATCGCTGGGGGGTCTGACTGGTAGATTGCTGGGGGTCTGACTGCTAGATCGCTGGGGGTCTCACTGCTAGATCTCTGGGGGTCTGACTGCTAGATCGCTGGGGGGTCTGACTGCTAGATCGCTGGGGTTCTGACTGCTAGATCTCTGTGGTTCTGACTGCTAGATCGCTGGGGGGTCTGACTGGTAGATTGCTGGGGGTCTGACTGCTAGATTGCTGGGGGTCTGACTGCAAGATCTCTGGGGGTCTGACTGCTAGATCGCTGGGGGGTCTGACTGGTAGATTGCTGGGGGTCTGACTGCTAGATCGCTGTGGTTCTGACTGCTAGATCGCTGGGGGTCTGACTGCTAGATCGCTGTGGTTCTGACTGCTAGATCGCTGGGGGGTCTGACTGCTAGATTGCTGGGGGTCTGACTGCAAGATCTCTGGGGGTCTGACTGCTAGATCGCTGGGGGGTCTGACTGGTAGATTGCTGGGGGTCTGACTGCTAGATCGCTGGGGGTCTCACTGCTAGATCTCTGGGGGTCTGACTGCTAGATCGCTGGGGGGTCTGACTGCTAGATCGCTGGGGTTCTGACTGCTAGATCTCTGTGGTTCTGACTGCTAGATCGCTGGGGGGTCTGACTGGTAGATTGCTGGGGGTCTGACTGCTAGATTGCTGGGGGTCTGACTGCAAGATCTCTGGGGGTCTGACTGCTAGATCGCTGGGGGGTCTGACTGGTAGATTGCTGGGGGTCTGACTGCTAGATCGCTGGGGGTCTCACTGCTAGATCTCTGGGGGTCTGACTGCTAGATCGCTGGGGGTCTCACTGCTAGATCGCTGGGGATCTGACTGCTAGATCGCTGGGGGGTCTGACTGCTAGATCGCTGGGGTTCTGACTGCTAGATCGCTGGGGGTCTGACTGCTAGATCGCTGGGGTTCTGACTGCTAGATCGCTGGGGGGTCTGACTGGTAGATTGCTGGGGGTCTGACTGATAGATCGCTGGGGATCTGACTGCTAGATCGCTGGGGATCTGACTGCTAGATCGCTGGGGGGTCTGACTGCTAGATTGCTGGGGGTCTGACTGCTAGATCTCTGGGGGTCTGACTGCTAGATCGCTGGGGGTCTGACTGCTAGATCTCTGGGGGGTCTGACTGCTAGATCGCTGGGGGTCTGACTGATAGATCTCTGGGGGGTCTGACTGCTAGATCGCTGGGGGTCTGACTGATAGATCACTGGGGATCTGACTGCTAGATCGCTGGGGATCTGACTGCTAGATGGCTGGGGGGTCTGACTGCTAGATTGCTGGGGGTCTGACTGCAAGATCTCTGGGGGTCTGACTGCTAGATCGCTAGGG
Source organism: Ranitomeya imitator (assembly GCF_032444005.1). NCBI lineage: Eukaryota > Metazoa > Chordata > Amphibia > Anura > Dendrobatidae > Ranitomeya > Ranitomeya imitator. The sequence continues at coordinate 198,158,075 of NC_091289.1, read as the reverse complement.
GTCTGACTGCTAGATCTCTGGGAGTCTGACTGCTAGATCTCTGGGGATCTGACTGCTAGATTGCTGGGGGTCTGACTGCTAGATCTCTGGGGGGTCTGACTGCTAGATCGCTGGGGGTCTGACTGATAGATCGCTGGGGATCTGACTGCTAGATCGCTGGGGATCTGACTGCTAGATCGCTGGGGGTCTGACTGCTAGATCGCTGGGGGTCTCACTGCTAGATTGCTGGGGGTCTGACTGATAGATCGCTGGGGATCTGACTGCTAGATCGCTGGGGATCTGACTGCTAGATCGCTGGGGGTCTGACTGCTAGATCGCTGGGGGTCTCACTGCTAGATCGCTGGGGTTCTGACTGCTAGATCTCTGGGAGTCTGACTGCTAGATCGCTGGGGGTCTGACTGCTAGATCGCTGGGGATCTGATTGCTAGATCGCTGGGGGTCTGACTGCTAGATCTCTGGGAGTCTGACTGCTAGATCTCTGGGGATCTGACTGCTAGATCGCTGGGGATCTGACTGCTAGATCGCTGGGGGTCTGACTGCTAGATCTCTGGGGATCTGACTGCTAGATCGCTGGGGGTCTGACTGATAGATCGCTGGGGATCTGACTGCTAGATCGCTGGGGATCTGACTGCTAGATCGCGGGGGGTCTGACTGCTAGATCGCTGGGGGTCTCACTGCTAGATCCCTGGGGGTCTGACTGCTAGATCTCTGGGAGTCTGACTGCTAGATCTCTGGGGATCTGACTGCTAGATCTCTGGGGGGTCTGACTGCTAGATCGCTGGGGGTCTGACTGATAGATCGCTGGGGATCTGACTGCTAGATCGCTGGGGATCTGACTGCTAGATCGCTAGGGGGTCTGACTGCTAGATCGCTGGGGGTCTGACTGCTAGATCGCTGGGGGTCTGACTGCTAGATCGCTGGGGGTCTGACTTCTAGATCGCTGGGGGTCTCACTGCTAGGTCGCTGGGGGTCTGACTGCTAGATCTCTGGGGATCTGACTGCTAGATCTCTGGGGGGTCTGACTGCTAGATCGCTGGGGGTCTGACTGATAGATCGCTGGGGATCTGACTGCTAGATCGCTGGGGATCTGACTGCTAGATCGCTAGGGGGTCTGACTGCTGGATCGCTGGGGGTCTGACTGCTAGATCGCTGGGGGTCTGACTGCTAGATCGCTGGGGGTCTGACTGCTAGATCGCTGGGGGTCTCACTGCTAGGTCGCTGGGGGTCTGACTGCTAGATCTCTGGGGATCTGACTGCTAGATCTCTGGGGGTCTCACTGCTAGATCGCTGGGGGTCTGACTGCTAGATCGCTGGGGGTCTGACTGCTAGATCGCTGGGGGTCTCACTGCTAGATCGCTGGGGGTCTGACTGCTAGATCTCTGGGAGTCTGACTGCTAGATCTCTGGGGATCTGACTGCTAGATCTCTGGGGGGTCTGACTGCTAGATCGCTGGGGGTCTGACTGATAGATCGCTGGGGATCTGACTGCTAGATCGCTGGGGATCTGACTGCTAGATCGCTGGGGGGTCTGACTGCTAGATCACTGGGGGTCTGACTGCTAGATCGCTGGGGGTCTGACTGCTAGATCGCTGGGGATCTGACTGCTAGATCTCTGGGGGGTCTGACTGCTAGATCGCTGGGGGTCTGACTGATAGATCGCTGGGGGGTCTGACTGCTAGATCACTGGGGGTCTGACTGCTAGATCGCTGGGGGTCTGACTGCTAGATCGCTGGGGGTCTGACTGCTTGATCTCTGGGGGTCTCACTGCTAGATCGCTGGGGGTCTGACTGCTATATCTCTGGGGGTCTGACTGCTTGATCTCTGGGGATCTGACTGCTAGATCTCTGGGGATCTGACTGCTAGATCGCTGGGGGGTCTGACTGCTAGATCGCTGGGGGTCTGACTGATAGATCGCTGGGGATCTGACTGCTAGATCGCTGGGGATCTGACTGCTAGATCGCTGGGGGGTCTGACTGCTAGATCGCTGGGGGTCTGACTGATAGATCGCTGGGGTTCTGACTGCTAGATCTCTGGGGATCTGACTGCTAGATCTCTGGGGGTCTGACTGCTAGATCGCTGGGGGTCTGACTGCTAGATCGCTGGGGATCTGACTGATAGATCGCTGGGGATCTGACTGATAGATCGCTGGGGATCTGACTGCTAGATCGCTAGGGGGTCTGACTGCTAGATCTCTGGGGGGTCTGACTGCTAGATCGCTGGGGGTCTGACTGCTAGATCGCTGGGGGTCTCACTGCTAGATCGCTGGGGGTCTCACTGCTAGATCTCTAGGGATCTGACTGCTAGATCTCTGGGGATCTGACTGCTAGATCTCTGGGGGTCTGACTGCTAGATCGCTGGGGGTCTGACTGCTAGATCGCTGGGGATCTGACTGATAGATCGCTGGGGATCTGACTGCTAGATCGCTGGGGATCTGACTGCTAGATCGCTAGGGGGTCTGACTGCTAGATCTCTGGGGATCTGACTGCTAGATCGCTGGGGGTCTGACTGCTAGATCGCTGGGGGTCTCACTGCTAGATCGCTGGGGGTCTCACTGCTAGATCTCTAGGGATCTGACTGCTAGATCGCTGGGGTCTGACTGCTAGATTGTTGGGGGTCTGACTGCTAGATCGCTGGGGTCTGACTGCTAGATCGCTGGGGGTCTCACTGCTAGAACCCCCACAATCCTGAGAAAATTTGACTACTGCTCTGCTGGAATAGGACTGCAGCTCTGACCATCCCATAGATAATGACAGCAGCGGTGGGCTCATTTGTGACCCCCACTCCATTCTAAGGGAACATCACAGCGCTCCATTGGGGATCTCAGGAGTGGGATCTTGAGTGGATAGGTAGTAACTCACCAATTTGGGTCAACCCTGTAAGGGTTCTCTGCTTTTACCGATGCATTGTTAGTTTGTGTTTTCCTTTAGTTATTCTTACCGCCGGTACTCCAGGTGTTCTCTGCTACTGACCTGATCACTCCGGATCAGACTGGAGCTGGATCCTTCCTGCACTTTTTCATCCAATACAGGTTAGCTCCCATTTGGGGGGGATCATCAGCTCTGAGTGGGCTCCTTTACTTCTGCTCCAGTGTTACAAATGGGACATGGTAGTTAGGGGGGCTCTATCACAGTCTTTGCATTGCGAGCGAGGAACAACAAGGAACGCCCTTGGTGAAAATCTTCCCTAGCCTTACAACTATTGGTGGCTCACATCTAAAATCCATGGCCCCAGAGGCAAAGAATGGCAGCCATCTCATAAACAATGCTTACAAACTCACGCGTTTCAATTGTTTCCCCAAGATTGCAACATTCGAGAAGCCAACGCAAGCATCATCGTAATATCAATGACGCTCCACTGGCCAATGGCGGAGAGCAATGCCACCTTGATGTCTGTTAGGTTAACCCTTCGATTTAGCAGACACCGAACCAAGTTGAAGATTATTTTTCGTGGTGGAGTAATAGACAAAAACACCAACAGAAGAAGGAATTTCCCTAAATTCCATTTTTAACAATTGGTTGGTGTAAATATGGAAAGTTTCAAAGCCAAGAAAATCATGTATTCACCTTCCTCTTGGGTTTTAAAAAAATAATCCACAAATTGTGACATTCTATAAAAATCCCCCCTTAGGAGATCTAATTGATGCAGTGCCGTGAATATGAACAAATGTCCTGCACTGTATACACAGTGTATATAAACTGTACGTGAGCGTGACGAGAACAAGTATCTGCTCGTCCAATTTCCAGGCTGCTCTAAATGATCCAACGGGGACGAATAAAACCCGAATTGGAGCCTGAAATCTGTAAAACATATTACTGTTAGAAAATGCACCTTGGTCCGAGATTAATACACTGGTGGCGACACTTCAAAGAGCAAAGGTGAAGATTGCCGCAATTCATTAGTGACCCGCGGACTCACGGGCTCCGAAGCCTTACAGGAATAAGATGCAAATGAACAATATTGATCAGCTGCTTGCTCTGATTTATAATTAGCGCTTGTAGTACAAAGCCTAGAAAAAAATATGTACCTTGAGAAGAGCAATAGTCTAAGAATGACTTCATATTCTTACAGCCTGAAACTTAAAGGGTTAAAATGTTCTCTACTATTTTTGTTGGAAGGGTCCACAAGCAATAAGCTGTCTATCAGCTCGGATCCCAGCTGTAATCTATGAGAAAACAGCAGTAAGTGTTCAATTTCCCTGCAGCACCCCCAGAGGAGAAATGAGGTATTGCATGTTGTCTATTAAAGTCACTGTTTGTGTGATGCAGGACATGCCTAGTCCTCCAAACACTCCTTGTCGCTGCTTTGCACCAGAAGAGGGCAGTGATCAAGGTATTTCCTTCTGCTTATGGCACATGACCTCATTATGGTTTAGGTCAACCCTTGAGCTGCACGGAGCTGAGATGTCGCAAACCGTGATATGAACATGGCCTTACTGCACTTCACACTTCATGTCCACAGAGTGTTTTTCTCGCTGGATTTCCTATAAAGGTGTTCTCCACTGGAAATATTGCTCCTACGGGGAATATCTCCTAACAAAAACACGCAACAAAGGCTCAGCAACGTGCCTAACCCCTCACACAGGTACAGACATTCTCTTTAAAGTTGGTGTCACCGTTTTTGAAACAGGGATGACCAGAAGTATCGCCATATTGAGATGAGCAAATCAATTCTTAACAAATCAAATGTGTTATAAATTAACAAAAAAAATTGGAATTCATCAGAGTACAATTTTTTTGCTATTGCATTTCTGCAGATTCTAGCAAAATGTCATCAAGCTCGATTGTGAGGACCATGAAACCATTCTCCCCCACCACCAGTCTTCCAATTGGCTTTTCCTTCTTCTCCCTTCTATTTCCTTCAGCTTTTCTTCTCCTGACCCCACATGACTAAATGCGGACAGGAACAAGACATAAAGTGTAGGAATTGACGGCTGGCCGGAAATATTCCCGTCTCACCCATGAAAGCCCGAGATGGGAATAACGCCTTACTCTGAATTGCCTGAAAATCAGCAGGACCTAACAAAATCAACTGATCGTGACGGCGGCTCCTTTCTGATGAGACAACCTCTTTAATTGATCCTTCATTAGAGATGAGCAGTTTGGTTTGCACTGCCATGGTCAGGCATACAGTTTGCTTCTCTTTGGCAACTGGTCTTCGCTTCATTTGGTCTCCTTGGACCTGGACCCCATTTACTAGGACATTGTGTGAGGCCTACAGACTAGAGTCCAAAACACTTCATAATGTTATGTGATCCAGGAAACATCTGGACATCTAGGACGCTAAACGTAGAAGTGAAGACTGACTGCCAAGGAGGACCGGGCTCTTTGGCAACTGGTCTTCACTTCATTTGGTCTCCTTGGACCTGGACCCCAATTACTAGGACATTGTGTGAGGCCTACAGACTAGAGTCCAAAACACTTCATAATGTTATGTGATCCAGGAAACATCCGGACATCTAGGACGCTAAACGTAGAAGTGAAGACAGACTGCCAAGAAGGACCGGGCTCTTTGGCAACTGGTCTTCACTTCATTTGGTCTCCTTGGACCTGGACCCCATTTACTAGGACCCCGACAATGTGTGAGGCCTACAGACTAGAGTCCAAAACACTTCATAATGTTATGTGATCCAGGAAACATCCAGACATCTAGGACGCCAAACGCAGAAGTGAAGACTGACTGCCAAGGAGGACCGGGCTCGATGCCAGACCAGGGCAGCACAAATCCAACTGCTCATCCCCAGGTCCACCAACGCCCATGAGTTCTCTTCTTTGGGGTCCAGGACATTCCTACTAATCTGCCATAAATCTAGACTGTGTGCCCCAATGGGGACAGTGCCAATAATGTCTGTTAAGTGCTGTGGAATTAATGGCGCTATATAAGTGAGTAAAATAAAATCTGGCTGAGCAGAACGTGTAAGGAGCGAGCAGAAGTGTAACCGAGAGAAGGTGATGAGTTGACAAATTCTATTTGTCTATCTCCCAAAATGTATCCGAGTAAGAAGCGGAGTGCATAGAAGCATTTCTTGTAGCAATGATTTGGCGCGCGCTGTCTCTCGCTCTCGCAGGCCCATAATTCAGAGTTATTTATAATCTGCAGATATTGTGAGATCGATGGAATAAACAGTTCGGAACATTTTCCAGTAATTCGATATTCTTCATGATAATAAAATCAAATGTCAAACCATAAGATTTCCTTTTGAATTTATATTGTCTTGTCACAAATCTTAGGTTTCGTAGACGATGTAAATGAAACATTCCCCCATTAAACTTGATATTTTATTTCAGTTTTCACAAGTGCAATCCATTCCCTGAACAGAAAAGAATGGATTTAGCCGTTATCTGTTTATTATGGAGAAGAATGTGGTCGTAGCTTTTAAGAATTTGCATTTAATGTATCTTATAATTACCAATAATATCTTGTTGGCTTTTTGAGAATTTGTTTTGAAGGTTAGGGGCAGGGATGCAACAGAAATAATTACACCCAGGGCCTGACACTTTTGCTGCCTAACTAGACCTCAGAATTACACCATCACATGATCAGTGGGGTCTACCAAAGATTTTCCATTAGGGCCCAGAAGCCTTAGGTTACACCCTCGGGGCCACTAACATTGCAAATCTGCATTTTGTAATGTCAATCAAAGGGGTTGTTCCTAGAATTGAGGAAAAAGATTTTCAGGACAAGTGGACACATGGTCAGTCTGGGGCTTCTAGACAAAAGCCCCGTAAAGCTCCTACTACTTGTGGCACTCTTCTGATTAGCAGGCTGCCGCAACGTCATCCATTCGTCATGCAGAGTGTTAATCAGAAGAGAAGACAAGAATATCAAATGTTTGCAAAGGACTGGTCTGTGGAGAATGACTACTGATGGGGCAACTGGGCCAGGGTTCTGCAACTCTCTTTGCTCAACTTGATCTGTTTCTTTGGGGAAAACTTTTTTTTAGTAGGAAGAATTCCCAGTGTAATGTCCATGGCAGGGTTCTCGTCTATCGTGTGCCTTCATTAGCACAATGTACTTTGGGTTCCTCAGCACAGGTGCATTTGTTACCTTTTAGAAGCAGAATTCTGAGGCAGGAGCCACTAATACTGGTGGCTGTAGGTAGCAGAGGGCATCTAGAAGCCATATGGGACTGTAATATGCCACTTCTGTTAGGTCAGAGCATTTCTATACTTGGGTACACCAGCAATCTGAACTTTGACCCTGGGAGAAGACAATTCTATCCGATTTCTCTGGCTCATAGAACAAGTGCCCACCTCTATGGCACATTGATGTCCTGATGTGGCATATTGAGAGTGGTCATCGTGGGGCGGCTAATTCTATTAACTCCATCAGTGAGGCTCAGGTTTCACCACAATGGCTGATGAGGACCCCATAGACTCTAGGAAGCCTAATTTTTACCTGTCAAAGACCCTCTCCTCTCCTGCTGTAGCTCCCCGATCTGTCCTTTACTCGCACCCCCCAGTTTTCAGGTGATTGGCCCACGCTGTTGTCAATGATCTGCATCACGCCCCATTGTAAAACCTGGTCAAAGACTCAAAGACTGAAGAGTTCAAGTGGAAGACGAGACGGGAGCGTTGGGAGCAGGACAGGTGAGGGGCGGACTGGGGGCAGGTCAATATATTCCTTTATTATTTCTTAACTCCTTTCTGTCTATCAAAACAGTCCATCAAATTGCCATCTGTGTGGCCGCCATTTTGTTAGATTCTTGCAAATTAAATCTCAAAATATTTTGGAAAATTTTGTAACAAATTCGATTCATTATGAATTGATTTTCTCATCTTTGGACCCCAGCACATTATTATAACCCTTCTTTTTATATTTCTTATCATTTACAATGGCGGATAAGTGCACAGAGCGTCTAATCTCCGCACCTCGAAGTCTCATTGTTCGCGGTAACAATGTTGTGTTGATTGACACATTGAGGATTTATCTTCGAAGACGCAAGAAATATTTTTCTATGTCACCTTCTGTTAATCCTCTTCTCACTTGCGTGACTTGGTTGAATGCTTGTAGGTAGCAGGGTCCCACCTGGCTCCATTCTCTAGGATCGCCCATCCCGACGCCCTGGGGAGCGCTCCCCGACCGCTCACGTTACCGCTGTCGATTGTGTTGGCTTCCTTCTTGTTTACATTTGCATGCACCGCTATCGCTAACCTTTGACTCTTCTTCTTGCTGTGGGATTAGTTTGTGCTTAAACTTCAACACGGCACATAAATATCTATTTGACAGCTGAATAGTTCGGTCTGAATCCTAATTGTTTCCTAAGAACATGAATTTAATGCAGAACAACAAAGTCAAGGCTAAACACAGACACCTCAACAAAACCTTTTTCCAGAAAATCTGCGGATGAAAAGAAATATTCTGCGGTGGACCATTACAACGCCCGATCTACGCACCTTGGGAGGCCAATTCTATATCCAGGTACTCAATAGTTAAACCAAAAAAGCTTCGATAATACCTAAGATGAGAATTGTGAAGTAATAATAAAGTCAGAATTATTATAAATTCTTTAATGCAAAGTTTGAATTCAATGTCCTAATTCAAGAGAGAATTACAATTAGTCGGTAGTTTCAGGGAAAGCTGCTATGCAGAGTTCCAGAAACAGCGCCACCCTTGTCCGGTGGTTTTGTCTGATATCACAGTTATTTCACTTAAAGAAAAACAAAACTTTTATTTTTTTCATAATAATGTCCTGTCCAGCATGGAAAGTTATGAAAATTTATTACAGGATTTGCTTTTATTCCTGTAAAAAAAAAAAAAAGTACGTGGCATTCACACCCTGACTTTTCCCAGGTCTGTTTTCTGCCTTCAGCTGTATTGATATCGGAACGCAGCCGTTTGGAGTACAGATGATGGCAGTGATGGGTCAGCAGTTCAGTCTCACTAAGTCTCAGGATAAAGCGCACTGCTGACCCTTCACTGCCATCATCTGTGCTCCAAACAAGTACATTGTGATATTAATGAAGCTGAAGCAGGCTGGGGTTGAATCCCCCTTACATGCAATTGTTTTACAGGAATGCAGACAATTCCCCTAATAAAGTCATTTGCAAAAGTTTCATAACTTTCTATGTTGGTCGAAATTATTTCAAAACCAATGAAAGTTTAGTTACTCTTTAAATTGAGCGAAGCTGCAATACTGACTTTATTTCCCGACAGCTTTAAGGGTGGCCTGTCAAATGTTTCTCACACATTGTTACATGTCTTATCTTATTACAGAGCTTATTAGTGTATAACTGAAAAGCTCCATCCTGAAGTATATCACTCCTCACAGACCCTCTATATACAGCCGCATCCTGAAGTATATTACTCCTCTCAGCCCCTCTATATACAGCCGCATCCTGAAGTATATCACTCCTCTCAGCCCCTCTATATACAGCCGCATCCTGAAGTATATCACTCCTCACAGACCCTCTATATACAGCCCCATTCTGAGGTATATCACTCCTCTCAGCCCCTCCATATACAGCCGCATCCTGAAGTATATCACTCCTCACAGACCCTCTATATACAGCCGCATCCTGAAGTATATCACTCCTCACAGACCCTCTATATACAGCCCCATCCTGAGGTATATCACTCCTCTCAGCCCCTCTATATACAGCCGCATCCTGAGGTATATCACTCCTCACAGACCCTCTATATACAGCCCCATCCTGAGGTAAATCACTCTTCACAGACCCTTTATATACAGCCCCATCCTGAGGTATATCACTCCTCTCAGCCCCACTATACATCATCCCCCAACTGCAGTATACCACTCTCCTCAGCCCCGTTATATAAAGCTTCTTCCTGAGGCAAAACTCCTGCAGTACATCGCTCCCCTCAGATCCCTGTATGCAGTATATCACTCTTCACAGACCCTCTACATACAGCCCCATCCTGAGGTATATCACTCCTCTCAGCCCCGCTATACACCATCCCCCAACTGCAGTATATCACTCTCCTCAGCCCCTTTATATAAAGCTTCTTCCTGAGGCAAAACTCCTGCAGTACATCACTTCTCTCAGATCCCTGTATGTAGTATGTCACTCCTCTCAGCCCCACTATACACCACCCCCGAACTGCAGTATATCACTCTTCTCAGCCCCGTTATATAAAGCTTCTTCCTGAGGCACAACTCCTGCAGTACATCGCTCCCTGTTGTGAATTCTGTGGCTGAGTTCACTTCTGTGGTCACAAGTGGTATTGCAGTCTCTGGGCTTCCTCCCTCAGGTGTTTTGGTGAGCTCGTTGGCTGCCTTGCTATTTAGCTCCACCTGAGTCTGTCTTCCTTGCTCCTTGTCAATGTTCCAGTGTTGGATCTGAGCTACTGCATCTTTCCTTGGGCCTGCTGCTCTGCTAGATAAGTGCTTCTAGTTTGTTTTCTGTTTTTTCTGTCCAGCTTGTTATTATCTTTTGCTGGAAGCTCTGAGAAGCAAAGGGGTGCACCGCCGTGCTGTTAGTTCGGCACGGTGGGTCTTTTTGCCCCTTTGCGTGGTTTTCGTTTTAGGGTTTTTTGTAGACTGCATAGTTCTCTTTGCTATCCTCGCTCTGTCTAGAATATCGGGCCTCACTTTGCTGAATCTATTTCATTCCTACGTTTGTCTTTTCATCTTGCTAACAGTCATTATATGTGGGGGCTGCCTGTTCCTTTGGGGTATTTCTCTGAGGTAAGTCAGGCTTGTATTTCTATCTTCAGGCTAGTCAGCTCCTCAGGCAGTGCCGAGTTGCATAGGTAGTTGTTAGGCGCAATCCACTGCTGCTTATAGTTGTGTGAGGATAGATCAGGTACTGCAGTCTACAGAGATTCCACGTCTCAGAGCTCGTCCTATTGTTTTTGGTTATTGCCAGATCTTTGTATGTGCGCTGATTACTGCACGCTGTGTTGCCTGATTGCCAGCCATAACAGTACAAGGAGCCTTTCAATGATTTCCAATAGAGGGAAAAAAGAAATCCTGACAGCATTTTTTTTTCTTAGCTCTGTCTTCAGTCTTTTTTTTCCCCTAGACATTAGAGTGCTTCAGGACACAGCTGTGGACATGGATATTCAGGCTCTGTGCTCCTCAATGGATAATCTCGTTGTAAATGTACAAAAGATTCAAGATACTATTGATCAGAAATCGATGCTAGAACCAAGAATTCCGATTCCTGATTTGTTTTTTGGTGACAGAACTAAGTTCCTGAGCTTCAGAAATAATTGTAAGCTATTTTTGGCCTTGAAACCTCATTCTTCTGGTAATCCTATTCAACAGGTTTTGATTATTATTTCTTTTTTGCGCGGCGACCCACAGGACTGGGCGTTTTCTCTTGCACCAGGAGATTCTGCATTGAGTAATGTTGATGCATTTTTCCAGGCGCTGGGATTGCTTTACGATGAGCCTAATTCAGTGGATCAAGCTGAGAAAAATCTGCTGGCTTTATGCCAGGGTCAGGATGATGTAGAAGTATATTGTCAGAAATTTAGGAAGTGGTCAGTACTCACTCTGTGGAATGAATCTGCACTAGCGGCTTTGTTCAGAAAGGGTCTCTCTGAAGCTCTTAAGGATGTAATGGTGGGATTTCCTATGCCTGCTGGTTTGAATGAGTCTATGTCCTTGGCCATTCAGATCGGTCGTCGCTTGCGCGAGCGTAAATCTGTGCACCATCTGGCGGTATTGTCTGAGAGTAAGCCTGAGCCTATGCAGTGCGACAGGACTATGACTAAAGTAGAACGGCACGAACACAGACGTCTGAACAGACTGTGTTTCTATTGTGGTGATTCTACTCATGCTATTTCTAATTGTCCTAAACGCACTAGGCGGTTCGATAGCTCTGCCGTTATTGGTACTGTACAGTCCAAATTCCTTTTGTCCATTACCTTAATGTGCTCTTTGTCATCATATTCTGTCATGGCGTTTGTGGATTCAGGCGCTGCCCTGAATCTGATGGATTTGGATTATGCTAAACGTTGTGGATTTTTCTTGGAGCCTTTGCGGTGTCCTATTCCATTGAGAGGAATTGATGCTACACCTCTGGCCAAGAATAAGCCTCAGTACTGGGCCCAGCTGACCATGTGCATGGCTCCTGCACATCAGGAAGTTATTCGCTTTTTGGTACTGCATAATTTGCATGATGTGGTCGTGTTGGGGTTGCCATGGCTACAAACCCATAATCCAGTATTGGATTGGAACTCTATGTCGGTGACCAGCTGGGGTTGTCAGGGAGTACATGGTGATGTTCCATTTTTGTCTATTTCGTCATCCATTCCTTCTGACATCCCAGAGTTCTTGTCGGACTTTCAGGATGTATTTGAAGAGTCCAAGTCTGATGCCCTTCCTCCGCATAGGAATTGTGATTGTGCTATCGATTTGATTCCTGGTAGTAAATTCCCTAAGGGTCGTTTATTTAATTTGTCCGTACCTGAACACACCGCTATGCGCAGTTATGTGAAGGAGTCCCTGGAGAAGGGACATATTCGCCCATCGTCGTCACCATTGGGAGCAGGGTTCTTTTTTGTAGCCAAGAAGGATGGTTCGCTAAGACCGTGTATTGAGTACCGCCTTCTTAATAAGATCACTGTTAAGTTTCAGTATCCCTTGCCATTGATTTCTGACTTGTTTGCTCGGATTAAGGGGGCTAGTTGGTTTACTAAGATTGATCTTCGTGGTGCGTATAATCTGGTGAGAATCAGGCAGGGAGATGAATGGAAAACGGCATTTAATACGCCCGAGGGTCATTTTGAGTATCTGGTGATGCCGTTCGGACTTGCCAATGCTCCATCTGTTTTTCAGTCTTTTATGCATGACATTTTCCGTGAGTATCTGGATAAATTCTTGATTGTTTACTTGGATGACATTTTGATCTTCTCAGATGATTGGGAGTCTCATGTGAAGCAAGTCAGAATGGTTTTCCAGGTACTGCGTGCTAATTCCTTGTTCGTGAAGGGATCAAAGTGTCTCTTCGGTGTGCAGAAAGTTTCATTTTTGGGGTTCATCTTTTCCCCTTCTACTATCGAGATGGATCCGGTTAAGGTTCAGGCCATCCAGGATTGGACTCAGCCGACATCTCTAAAAAGTTTGCAGAAATTCCTGGGCTTTGCTAATTTTTATCGTCGCTTCATCTGTAATTTTTCTAGCATTGCCAGACCATTGACCGATTTGACCAAGAAGGGTGCTGATTTGGTTAATTGGTCTTCTGCTGCCGTGGAAGCTTTTCAGGAGTTGAAGCGTCGTTTTTGCTGTGCCCCTGTGTTGTGTCAACCTGATGTTTCTCTTCCGTTCCAGGTCGAGGTTGATGCTTCTGAGATTGGTGCAGGGGCGGTTTTGTCACAGAGAGGTTCTGGTTGCTCAGTGTTCAAACCATGTGCTTTCTTTTCCAGGAAATTTTCTGCTGCTGAGCGTAATTATGATGTGGGCAACCGAGAGTTGCTGGCCATGAAGTGGGCATTCGAGGAGTGGCGTCATTGGCTTGAGGGTGCTAAGCATCGCGTGGTGGTTTTGACTGATCATAAGAACCTTACTTATCTTGAGTCTGCCAAGCGCTTGAATCCTAGACAGGCCCGTTGGTCGTTATTTTTTGCTCGTTTTGATTTTGTGATTTCATACCTTCCGGGCTCTAAAAATGTGAAGGCGGATGCTCTGTCTAGGAGTTTTGTGCCCGACTCTCCGGGGTTATCTGAGCCGGCGAGTATCCTCAAGTAAGGAGTCATTGTGTCTGCCATCTCCCCTGATTTGCGGAGAGTGTTGCAGAAATTTCAGGCTAATAAACCTGATCGTTGTCCGGCCGAGAAACTGTTCGTCCCTGATAGGTGGACTAGTAAAGTTATCTCTGAACTTCATTGTTCGGTGCTGGCCGGTCATCCAGGAATCTTTGGTACCAGGGAGTTGGTTGCTAGATCCTTCTGGTGGCCATCTCTGTCACGGGATGTGCGTGCTTTTGTGCAGTCCTGTGGAATTTGTGCTAGGGCTAAGCCCTGCTGTTCACGTGCCAGTGGGTTGCTTTTGCCCTTGCCGGTCCCGAAGAGGCCTTGGACACATATTTCGATGGATTTCATTTCTGACCTTCCCGTTTCTCAAAAGATGTCTGTCATTTGGGTGGTCTGTGATCGCTTTTCTAAAATGGTCCATCTGGTGCCCTTGGTTAAATTGCCTTCCTCCTCTGATTTGGTGCCTTTGTTCTTCCAGCATGTGGTTCGTTTACATGGCATTCCTGAGAATATTGTTTCTGACAGAGGTTCCCAGTTTGTCTCGAGGTTCTGGCGAGCCTTTTGTGGTAGGATGGGCATTGACCTATCTTTTTCCTCGGCCTTCCATCCTCAGACTAATGGCCAGACCGAACGAACCAATCAGACCTTGGAAACATATCTGAGATGTTTTGTTTCCGCTGACCAGGATGATTGGGTGTCATTTTTGCCGTTGGCTGAGTTCGCCCTTAATAATCGGGCCAGCTCGGCTACCTTGGTCTCTCCATTTTTCTGCAATTCTGGGTTCCATCCTCGTTTCTCTTCAGGACAGGTTGAGTCTTCGGACTGTCCTGGTGTGGATTATGTGGTGGACAGGTTGCAGCAGATCTGGACTCAGGTAGTGGACAATTTGACCTTGTCCCAGGAGAAGGCTCAGCTTTTCGCTAATCGCAGACGCCGTGTGGGACCCCGACTTCGTGTTGGGGATCTGGTTTGGTTATCTTCTCGTCATATACCTATGAAGGTTTCCTCTCCTAAATTTAAACCTCGTTTTATTGGTCCGTATAGGATTTCTGAGATTCTCAATCCGGTGTCTTTTCGTCTGACCCTCCCAGACTCCTTTTCCATACATAATGTATTCCATAGGTCGTTGTTGAGGAGATACGTGGCACCTATGGTTCCATCTGTGGAGCCTCCTGCCCCTGTTTTGGTGGAGGGGGAATTGGAGTATATTGTGGAGAAGATTTTGGATTCTCGTGTCTCTAGACGGAAACTCCAGTATCTGGTCAAATGGAAGGGTTATGCTCAGGAAGATAATTCCTGGGTTTTTGCCTCTGATGTCCATGCCCCAGATCTTGTTCGTGCCTTTCATGTGGCTCATCCTGGTCGGCCTGGGGGTTCTGGTGAGGGTTCGGTGACCCCTCCTCAAGGGGGGGGTACTGTTGTGAATTCTGTGGCTGAGTTCACTTCTGTGGTCACAAGTGGTATTGCAGTCTCTGGGCTTCCTCCCTCAGGTGTTTTGGTGAGCTCGTTGGCTGCCTTGCTATTTAGCTCCACCTGAGTCTGTCTTCCTTGCTCCTTGTCAATGTTCCAGTGTTGGATCTGAGCTACTGCATCTTTCCTTGGGCCTGCTGCTCTGCTAGATAAGTGCTTCTAGTTTGTTTTCTGTTTTTTCTGTCCAGCTTGTTATTATCTTTTGCTGGAAGCTCTGAGAAGCAAAGGGGTGCACCGCCGTGCTGTTAGTTCGGCACGGTGGGTCTTTTTGCCCCTTTGCGTGGTTTTCGTTTTAGGGTTTTTTGTAGACTGCATAGTTCTCTTTGCTATCCTCGCTCTGTCTAGAATATCGGGCCTCACTTTGCTGAATCTATTTCATTCCTACGTTTGTCTTTTCATCTTGCTAACAGTCATTATATGTGGGGGCTGCCTGTTCCTTTGGGGTATTTCTCTGAGGTAAGTCAGGCTTGTATTTCTATCTTCAGGCTAGTCAGCTCCTCAGGCAGTGCCGAGTTGCATAGGTAGTTGTTAGGCGCAATCCACTGCTGCTTATAGTTGTGTGAGGATAGATCAGGTACTGCAGTCTACAGAGATTCCACGTCTCAGAGCTCGTCCTATTGTTTTGGGTTATTGCCAGATCTCTGTATGTGCGCTGATTACTGCACGCTGTGTTGCCTGATTGCCAGCCATAACAGCTCCCCTCAGATCCCTGTATGCAGTATGTCACTCCTCTCAGCCCCACTATATACAACCTCAAACTGTAGTATATCCCTCCTCTCAGCCCCATTACACAGAGCCTCATCCTGGACTGAATCACATCTTTCAACCCTACTATATACATGCCCCTTGCTGTAATACATCACTTTTCCCTCTCGGCCCCCTATTTACAGTTCTATCCTGCACTACATCGCTCCCCCCAGCCCCTGCTTCATATACTGCCCCATTCTGCAGCATTTCTCCTCTGAGCCCTTATACCATAATGAACGACATATATACCAGGATGGGAAAACATATATATCAGAGGGTGTCAGGGCCGGAGTGGCAATTCTGGCAAATGCCGAAAGGGCCGGTCTGGTCATGGGCTGCCTTGTCTGCAACGTTGTTAACAGAATCTGTGTTATCAGGACCCCCATACTGCTAAGAGTTGTGATGGAGCACAAAGTTGCTGACTCCGTCACTTACCCCACGGGTGTCATTAGAAATATTGGTCTTGTAGTAAATCTTTCTTTCCTCCATCCAGGGTAATATTAGTAATATATCCCATCTGGTGCTTGGGGACGGGGACAACATGGGCCTGTGTGATTTCAAATGCCAGGACTGAATTTCAGCCCCAGTCCGTACCTGGAGGGTGGGCACAGTCCAAGTCTTGCACCGGGGTCCATCAGACTCTAGCTACGCCACTGTGTGTGCATTATAATACCGCATTGTGATTTTGGCAATAACCCTTTAAATACTTTACTGACCACAGCACAGCAGATACCAGATGCTGATGACCAAATAATGAAAGGTTTATTGTTATTTCAAATGAAAAAAAAAAGGATAAGATTGTGGTTCATGAATGTCCGCTGACCGATCGGATTATTATTTTTTGATGATTCTTATTGTTGCTGATGATCCGAGTCGCACTTCTATGTATTTTGCAGACATGTGAGTCACTGATAAAATGTCTGTAAAACTGTAATAAATTCCAGAAATGAAGTAATAAAACCATGATGTAATCAGTGCGGATATTTCACCAGTCCTGGCAGGGAGGCTCTTGTAAAAGCCGTAATTTAATCAGTGCCAGGAAGCTCCCCAATCAGCCGATCTGAACATTTGGACAGTGAGATAGCAGCATCTGTACAACTTTCTATTTCACATTACATACAAAAAAAAAAATGAAATATTTATTCTCGCCTATTGCTCGTAAACTCCCGCTTCACTTTCTTTTGGCTGATAAAGGATTTTTATAAAAATGCTAAAAACCAGATAAACTCAAATTACGTCGGGAAAAAAAGTTATTTATGAAAAGCAAACTTTTCCCTGTTTATGGGCAAAGAAGAAAAACAGAAAATGAAAAATCGAGTTTGTTACATTTTTTCTACTAAAAAAAACAAAGTTTTTTGAAAATTATTTTTTAGTTAGGTTGCTCAAACAAAAGTTGCTGATGGCGTTTTTATCAATTAACACTTCGTATTTTCGTGCGCAAATAACGAGTGACATGTCAATGCAGTTGTAAACGAGCAAAAATAACGAGCGGACGTTTATTTGGATAAAATTGCTGCTGCTAAAATACGAGCGGTTGGAATATTAATGGTGGCGTAATGGTGTAGAAGATATTAAATTGTCTACGACTCAAAGGGACGGTCAAGAAATAGAAGAACAGGGCAGCTCTCTCGCAGGAGAAGCTCTGCGCGATTCAGTGTGATGGTTCTGATATTGCAGAGGATGGACCTGAGCTACCGCACAGCCCTCTAAATAGAAGTCCCCCCCCCCCAAGAAAAAAAAAAGAACTAAATGAAATAGATAACAAGTAGAAAGAAAATAAAAAGATTTCAAAAGAAAATTCAGTAAGTCGCCACCTTCTGTAAATTTACAAAAACTTCCCTGGAGTTCTATAGATTTGTGTTGGATTCTGGCAGGAAGCAACAAATCTTATTGTAGAAGCAACAGGAATCTTTAAACGGGAAGATTTTACCTGTGAGATTGAAGATTAACTGTTTTTTTTTAAAACTTATTGTAACCAAAAAGATTAATCATCAGAAAAACATACAAAATGATGCGTTAGGCTACTTTCACACTGGCGTTTTTTTTAATATGTCGCAATGCGTCGTTTAGGGGGAAAAACGCATCCTGCAAAGTTGTTTGCAGGATGCGTTTTTGCCCCATAGAGTAACATTACCGACGCATTGCGACGTATTGACACACGTCGCAACCGTCGTGCGACGGTTGCGCTGTGTTGTGGCGGACCGCCGGGAGCAAAAAACGTTAAATGTAACGTTTTTTGCTCCAGACGGACCGCTTTTTCCGACCGCGCATGTGCGGCCGGAACTCCGCCCCCACCTCCCCGCACCTCACAATGGGGCAGCGGATGCGCCGGAGAATGCATCCGCTGCACCCGTTGTGCGGCGCTAACAACGCTAGCGTCGGAATCTCGGCCCAGTGCAATGCGACGGGCCAAATTCCGACGCTAGTGTGAAAGTAGCCTAGGGCTATGTACACACACTCACAGGATTTCTCGCAGAAAATTCCTGAGAAAAACCGGACATTTTCTGCAAGAAATCCGCAAGAAATCAGCATGCGGTTTTGCCGCGGTTTTGCCGGACATTTCCCAATGCATTTTGTAGTGGGAAATCCGCAAGAAAACCGCTAAATTAATGAACATGCTGTGGTTTTTACCGCGATGCGTTTTTTTCGCATGATGACAAGACAACGGCATCCAAAGGGAACTGCTTCTCGGCAAGAGCTCTTTCTTTATTGTTACATTGTTGCATGTGTTTCTGTTTTTGCTTTCCCCTTTACTGTTACACTTGATGGAAAGTAACGGCGCTCATCACGTCCAGTGATACAATCGAGTCTTTCATAGACCTGGATCCGGTCTGGTTGGAAAGTAAAGTGTCAGCGCAGTGCGCCCCTCATCCCCGCCCATGACAGGCACTGACGTCAGCGCGCTTCCCATGCAATAGCCAGACATTTTCTGGATATTTGTTGCCTTCTCCCTGCGGAGTGTTTACATACTAGAGACGCTTCCGTAATAACTTTCTCATATTACCTCATTTTTCTTCAAGGTTTTCTGTCATTTTCACGCAGAGGTTAATTTGGTAAAGGCAACACTTTAGCAATCATTTCCGTACCCCGGTGAGAAAGCCCGGGGTTATTAAAGTCTGCAATTTACCGACGACTCCCATAATGCAATGTTTAACCCGCCGCCACTAACATTAATTACATACATGTTGTTTCTTTATTATTTCTCACCATTTTCTAACATCGTCACATTCTGCGCTTTTCCACCTATTATGGTAATGGCCTGATGTAAATTATCCCCATCGAAGTCGGCGTCACATGCACTTTGATTTATTATAGATTCCTCGGATACGCTTTTGGGCATCAATCATTAAAGTATTAAATATAATTTTAATGATGCGAACTCGTTAGAGTTGATACATATGTGAATCGTGATCGAGTGGCTGTTATGTGAGGCCGGAGAGTTAGAACATACAATCAGATGAAGATTTCATTTTTAATTATCATTTAATGCGGCCGATTCAAAATGTGTTTATATAATGCAGATATGACAAGGGGCGCCGCAGATAAATAATGCCACAAAATTCAGCATGAATGGAACCTAAAAGGTGCTGGACTGTCAGATATTCCGGATTATCAGATGTTTACACGGACTCGCTTTAGAGAGTCAACATAAAAACATCAAAAAACATTTCTTTTTCGATTCTCTGAGCGCAGGTTATGCCACATCCCGGCTTGTCACATAGCGGCCATAATGCCCAGGTCTGCAGTCACCGCAGGACAGATCTTGTGCCTGATTATGCCTGGGCTCAGAAAGGACGGTGCAAGACGCTCATGTCAATGGATTCATAAATAGATAATGGATAGATAGGCAGCGAGAAAGACAACTATGACGTGCCATGGACTTTCATAGCTCCGAACCTGGATATGCCCCATCCATCATTCCTACAATCCTTGCCCCTACTGTACACATGCTTTACCAAAACTACTGTTTATTTGGTCCTGCCAATAAAGCTTCTTTGAATTTGATAGCTAACCTCCATCCTCTAACCTTGTGCCAAAAAACAGCAGCCATGGGATCTTCTAAGCAGCTGACTAGCACTCTGAAAATGAAAATGGTGGAGGCCCACAAAGCAGGAGAAGGATATAAGAAGATAGCAAAGTGTTTTCAAGTTGCCCTTTACTCAGTTTGAAATGCAATTAAGAAATGGCAATTACCAGTAGCAGTGGAGGTCAAGATAAGGTCTGGAAGACCAAGCAAAACTTCAGTGATAGCTGGTCATAAGATTGATAGAGGCGCAAATCAGAACACCACTTGATTACAAAAGACCTTCAGAAAGATTTAGCAGACTCTGGAGTTGTGGTACAATGTTCTATTGTTCAGCAACACCTGCACAAATATAGATTCATGGAAGAGTCATCAGAGTAAAACCTCTCCTGCGTCCTCATCAGAAAATTCAGTGTGAGAAGTATGCAAAAGAAAATCTTAACAAGCCTGGTGCATTTTGGAAACAAGTCCTGTGGACCGATGAGGTTAAAAGAGATCTCTATGGCCACAAAGATCAAAGGTATGTGTGGAGAAAAAAGAGCATGGAATTTCAGTAAAAGAACAACTCACTAACCAATTAGCATGGGGGTGGATCAATCATGTTTTGGGGTTGTGTTGCAGTGAATGTCACGGGGAACATTTCACACGTAGAGGGAAGAATGGATTCAATGAAATTTCAACAAATTCTTGATGCAAACAACAACATCTGTAAAAAAGCTGAAGGTGAAAAGAGGAAGAGGATGGCTTCTACAAATGGATAATGATCTTAAACACACATCAAAATCCACAATAGACGACCTCAAAAGGTGCAAACTGAAGGTTTTACAATGGCCCTCACAGTTCCCTGATCTGAGCATCATTGAAAATCTGTGGCTAATCCTCAAAATAGCAAAGAATGGAAGACGCCCCAGGAATCTCACAGAATGGGAGGAATTCTCCAAGGAAGAACAGATGAAAATCCCTCACACAAGAATTAAAAGAATCTTGTCTGGCTGCAAAAAGCATTTACAAGCTGTGATACTTGCAAAAGTGGATGCTACTAGGTACTAAACATGCAAGGTGCGCAAACTTTTGCATTGGAAGTATGGACAGATAGATGGACGGACAGATGCCATGTTTATGTCACGACGTCGTCCCTTGTGACTTTTGTCCTGATTTACAAGTTTGCTGATAGGCGAATCTGTGGATGTGATCGACACCCGGTGGGACATTTTATCCGTGTTACGGCCGGCTCTTTGGCAGGGCAGCCTTATGTATGTTCTTTGTCCGGGCTCATACAGGAGCTTTTTATGCCAATGTGTCCAGTGAGTTCATTTCTTGGATGATTAAATTGCGCCTTCAAAATTAATGTGGATTCAAACCTACAAAAGAACGGCCGTGCCCACAAGATATAGAGACCGGGGTAAAATTGGGTAGATGTTCCCATCGGTGGGTGAATTTCTGCATTTTTGAGCACTTGGTTGCAGCGAATTGTGAGAGTTTTCTTGTTTTTCACATGCACTAGCACAAGATATCCTCATTTTCTTCAGCTGTAATTCATTTCCTGTCTGTGGGACAATAATAATCTATTGATGGCGTTAATGTCTGGAGGCTTAAACTCCCTCGAAGGTCTAAAGTGTCACATCTGATGGGTTAAGTCCGCTAATTCATTTTCTTTCCATCGGACACGGAAACAAACGACACAGCGGTCATCTGTTTACTGGACGAGCGGCTGCCTCAATGTGTTTCCTTAGAACAAGGTCAATAGTCGCCATCTTCATTAGGTAGGGCTGAAAAGAAGGAAATTCTATGTTTAGAAGAATCAATCAGTCGATTGTTTGCCGGGCAGATGCTGAGATACAGACAAAGGAAGAGACTCGAAAATATCTGCACATGTACGAATGAAATGTAACTGCTCTAAGTACCAAAATAGGAAAGGTCATTATAGGGTGATATAAGTAGATAGACCATAGATGATAGATAGATAGATAGATAGATAGATAGATAGATAGATAGATAGATAGATAGATAATAGATGATAGATAGATAGATAATAGATGATAGATAATAGATAGATGATAGATAAATAATACATAGATGATGGATAATAGATAGATAATAGATAAATAGAGATATAATAGATGATAGCTAGATGATGGATAATAGATTGATAATAGATAGATAATAGATAGATAGATAATAATAGATAATAGATAGATAATAGATGATAGATAGATAATAAATGATAGATAGATAGATAGACAATAGATGATAGATAGATAGATAGATAGATAGATAGATAGATAGATAGATAGATAGATAGATAATAGATAGATAGATAATAGATGATAGATAGATAGATAGATAATAGATGATAGATAATAGATAGATGATAGATAAATAATACATAGATGATGGATAATAGATAGATAATAGATAAATAGAGATATAATAGATGATAGCTAGATGATGGATAATAGATTGATAATAGATAGATAATAGATAGATAGATAATAATAGATGATAGATAGATAATAAATGATAGATAGATAGACAATAGATGATAGATAGATAGATAATAGATAATAAATGATAGATAGATAGATAATAGATACTGTAGATAATAAATGATAGATAGACAATAGATGATACATAAATAATACATAGATGATGGCTAATAGATAGATGATAGATAATAGATGATAGATAGATAGATGATAGATTGATAGATAAATAGATAATAGATAGATAATAGATAGATAGATAGATAATAAATAGATAATAGATAGATAGATAGATAGATAGATAGATAGATAGATAGATAGATAGATAATAGATAGATAATAAATAGATAATAGATAGATAGATAATAAATAGATAATAGATAGATAGATAATAAATAGATAATAGATTCATAATAGATAATAGATTCATAATAAATAGATGATAGATAATAAATAGATAATAGATGATAGATAGATATAGATAATATATAGATAGATTATAGATAGATAATAGATAGATGATAGATAGATGATAGATAATAGATTGATAATAGATAAATAGAGAGATAATAGATGATAGATAGATAGATGATGGATAAATAATACATAGATGATGGATAATAGATAGATGATAGGTAATAGATGATAGATAGATAATAGATAGAGAGATAATAGATGATAGATAGATGATGGATGATAGATAGATAATAGATAGATGATAGATATATAATAAATAGATAATAGATGATAGATAGATAATAGATAGATTAATAGATAATACTGAAGATAGACAAATAGACATTAAAAACATACAAATTCCTTCCTCACATAAAAAATGCAACTTTCCGATGATCCATCGTCTTCCTCCCAGTTTCCGCCTTTCTGTGGATGGTAATTTGCGTTCCTTTCTTTCTTCGTGCACAGACTCAGCGTCTGGAGATGCAGCAGCAAATATAAATCAATCTGGGTTTGGTTGGTTCCCGGTAAATCACCGGGTTTTGACCTTCCGTTGTCACTTGTTCACAGGATCTGCAGAGGAACAGAAAGTTCTTTCCATCTATTTACTGCTCTCATTATATTGTGTCCGTCCAGAATACGCGAACACCCTGTAGCGGCGTCCTGCGCGGTAACACGTCGCTGACTATAGGGTAGTTAGAATAACAATGATGACCGATGGCGAGTGCCGGACGATTGTGCGGTCAACAGGGCAAACCCAGAAGTGCACAGTCCCCAGCTAGGGGCACGATGTAGAAATCAGTGATGGATAGATCCGGTCCGCATTTCATCATTGCATCCTCCATTGTCCTATATGATACCACAATGGATAAATGTACGGCCGCTGGGGGTCCGGCTGCTAAGACTCTACTGATCCTGAGACTGGGGATCCCAATGTTCCCTGTGTGAATGGAGTGTTAGAGAGCAGGTGCAGTCAGCGAGACATTCGCTATCGAAGTGGTGGTTGCACATGCTCAATGACGCTCCATTCACACAGGGCAGTTACTTTAGTCACCATTGTCCTGATATTCTTTGGTTGTAAGAGAGTCGTCCAAAAAAGTTACGAGAAGAGATCATTGCCATCTACAAAAAGTGAAATGGATCCAGGATATACAACGACACTGAACGTTCCTCCAGATCCAACTGGAAGAGGAGATTGCGATGAGCATAAAGTTACAGGAACGGCGGCTGCACGACCTGCACCAGGCGAAAAGAGCAAGATGTCACCAATGACTGCAGTAAGACCTGGTGGCGTCAGGGACCGAGGTTTCTGTCTCCACACTCAGGCGCATACGAAACGCTGAAGGTCTCCTGAGCCCGAACTCTAAGGCGACCCCTCTACTGACCCAAAAGCACAAGGAAACTTGTGTCGAATATGCTAAAGCAAATGGATTCAATCAAGTATCAGGAAGTTCTAGTAGAAGATGTCGTCCTTTTTAGGAACTGGAGCTCGGACATCTTCGGACCTTCTAAGAGGACAATGATCTCATGCACCTCGCTGTCCACCAAGGTTTGGTTTTGGAAGAATCTCTGGAAAGTCCTGTGGTGGCCGTCATTTTTGTCTAATTAGATCCCCAGAGGAAATCTTTGGTGGGATGTGAAGAAGACGGCTACAGCAGCAAACACAAGAATATTAGTGACCTGGAGGCCATTGTGCATGAGGACCGGGCTCAGATTCCGCGGGACATTGCCAAAAGCCAATGTCTGACTATGCATCATGTTTGCAGCAAGTCACAACAGCCTGAAGGAGAGAAAGTTATATCGGCAGGAGAGGCTCCACTGAGCTGTAAAGACGAGGTTCATGGAAGAATTATCAGCAGAAGTGACAGCGGTACAAGGGACAAGCGGCGGATGCCGCGTCGGAGAGCGCTGCAGCTCCAGGAATCTTCCTATTTGCTCTTAGCAGGTTTGCCTACAACAACCTCGCTGAACTAATTTTGATATATGATCGTGCAGCGATTATAATTCCCGTTACCGGCTTTTATTTAATAACCTCCTTAACTGATGAAGGTCACAATTGACTGAAACGTTTTCCTGTATTTACTACAATAAATTTTTCCTGCTGCATCTTCCCTAAATTTGAGTGCTAGGTCTCTTACTATTAATCTATATGGTTTGGGAACCTGTCCTTAGCACCCCTTCTCTAGTAGTGCTCACAGTTAAATTTTCCGCTTTTAAAGGGGATGTCATGGTGGCTGCGACCCGGTCTGTGGCCCTGGGACTCAATTAAAGGGGGGAAGGTCTTTAAAGGGTTTTTAGAAATAAAGTCTATTCATGACGCCACCTGTGGTTATCGGTCAGTGAGACCGACGCTGCTTAAAGGGGTCCTCTGGGGTGATGTTGTTGAAGCAAGATGGTGACGCTTCCCACAGGTGAAGCAGGGTCCCCAGGGCTCCCAAGGTGTATAGCAAAGGTGGTGTATGCCGGGAAATAAGTGGAAGACACAGAGTTGTTAAGTCTTTATCTGGTTTACTGGTGGTAGCAGTCCACAGTCCAGGATACCAAATACAGGTGGTGGTAGGGTCCAGCTGGCTTGGAGGCAAAGGTAGATCCCTCTCCCAGGTGAGGTCCATAAGTCTTTCCTACTTGCACTGATGTGTGAGGTCCCTGCTGCCTGAAGTTGCTGGCAAAATACCCCTTCCTTCTCCTGCCCTGGGACAGGTACCTGTATGATAGGCAGCTTGAGCCATTTTTCAGGGTCTCTATCACGACCTGGGCTCTTCAAGTGCTGCTTCATCTTCAGGTGTGGTGTGGGCAAATCACATACAGTTCTAAGCCCACCGATTCTGCTAAGTGTCCTAGAGTCCAACAAAAGCCTCAGGCTCCCGATACCTGGTTTCTTCGCTCTGGCTCGGAGGTGCCCGGTCACAGTTCCCCTCTGAGCACTTTTCCTCTCCTGTGCTTCTTAACTCAATTGCTCCACTGCACACAACAACCCCTCGGGTTCTAGTCCTTCCCTGGAGCAGCAGCCCAGTTCTCGCTGCACGGCTCCGTAGTCTGCACTCTGCTCCAGACTTCCTTTCTCCTCAGTGTCTTCTCTCTCCAACTGCCTAACTCCTCTTCCAGACCAGAACACTTAAAGCTGAGGGAAGCTCCCCTGAATCCGGGTCCTGTGCTCCCCCTCCTGGCCTGGATTCAGAATGTGTTGTGTAGCTGCTTACCTGGTAAAGAGAATCCTCCTTGCCTCCAAGCATGATATCGCCCTCCCCGAAAGGAAGGCAACATCACTGTAACAACTGGTTACCTGGGGTGTTACATTATTAATAAACTGAATTTCCGATATGGGGGAGGGATTGTGATTGTTACTGATCATGTTGGATATGGGGGAATCCCTTTACAGCAGTAATAGAGATTCCTTTCCACTGCACTGACAGGTGAGAACCCTGACATCTTAGTTTTCTGCACTGATGGTACCTTGAGTGATCACATCACTAGTCCAGGCGTGGAGCCACGTGTGGCCTCCATTGATTTCTCCTATTTATGCTCTTGGTTTGGCGCATTCACACACGGACTGTTTGATCGGTAAGTTCTGCATTACTTGTTCCAATCCTGAATCTTCTGATCAAAAAATGATTGACAGACTTGGTTCCTATGAACACGACGGCCGCTGCCGCCATCGTCCCTGTGATGTCCCCAGGTTATACCAAATTACATTTAATAGTCGTGCGCGTGTTGATAAACCTCAGCGGCGCTCTCAACATGGCGGTTCCCCAATGAGTGCACTTTACTGCTCGCACTGTGCAGCGCTATGTGTACGTGCCGCCATCATCACAGGAGGCGACGAGCAGATATTACTTACATGCAGCGCGTAATACAAGCAAACACCAGGAGAGTAATGCAGCGCGATCCGGCGTCCTCATAAGCGTGCACTACCATTGTGCGCACAGCCAACAACTCGCGCCTGTTCACACTCAGGAGCTGCAGCTTTAATGTTCGCTCAGCGTGAGCTGCGGTTAAATAACCGAAGGTTCAGTCAGGGGTGCGAATAGATGGATGCAAAGAGCCCATTACGCCTCTCACCGGGGGACAGATGTGCGGAAAACATTTAAGTGCCGTTTTCCGTTGCTGTGACGACTAATGTTACTTACAGCAGAGAAAAGACAATGATGGGGGTTGTGTTCCCTCAGCTCTGCGAGAAGGAGTGCGGACTGTTCAGTCATTGTGGAAGAAACGGAAGAAATCAAAAACATCTATCCGGGGCAGAAGACGACTAAAGGAGCAGAAATGGCCGACCGGAGCGACGACCAAATATATATTATGTGTATATCTGTTTATCTATCTATCTATCTATCATCTATTTATTTTCTATCTATCATTTATATATCTATATATTATCTATCTATTATCTATTATCTATCATTTATCTATCTATTATCTATTTATCTATTATCTATCTATCTATTATCTATCTATCTATCTATCATCTATCTATTATCTATCTATTATCTATATATCATTTATCTATTATTTATTATCTATACAATTAGGTTCTGTAGAAGGACGTAGATCTGGGGATTTATTATGATGGAATATAGGCTGAACTGGATGGACAAATGACTTTTTTCGGCCTTACTAACTATGTTACTATCTATCTATCATCTATCTATCTATTACATTATTTACCGTATTACCTATTTATTATTTATCTATCTATTATCTAATATCTATCTATTATATATCATATATTATCTGTTATTTATCTACGTATCTAATCATGCTGTGATACAAGTGATGAGATGTGTCTTTTGCAGATTGTACCTTTTTGTTACTCAGGACGCTCACAGAGGTACAATTTGGCCTAATATAAGCCACAACACGTACGTCCATGTGTACGATGCCTTAAAGGGGTTGTGTCACCAGCGACTTGTGCGTGTGGCGTACATGATGGATGCGGTCCCACCTCTGGCTATCCTGTGTATTCTGTTGATGGTAATTTTCCACCTTGGTGCCTGCGATTCACCATTAACGCGTCTATGACGTTTTCTGTAACGGCCTTCAGTCAATTAAATCTCCGCGATTCCCCTTTGTGCCGTCGGCTCTTTCATCCTCATTTCTGGTCCATTGGATTTATTTATTTGGTTCCTCACTCTGAGCGTTTCTCCTCTCTGCTGCACTTTCATACCCGAATCCCTGGACGCGCTCCTTATTAGCTGAGATTCCGGAGGCAGCGAGCGCCGGGATTGTTACAGGTGATTCTTTTTCCCTTCTGAGCCGATGTACGAAATGTCTGGAACAGCGACGCGGTTCTCGCAGAATCAAAGCACATGGACATTACATGGTTTCCTCTCGTGTTATTGTTTCTTTTAATTTAGTTTATTTTTTTCTTTGTGTCGAATCCAAGTGGCGTCCGCGCTTATAACATAAAGGTTCACAACAAATGGCGCGAGACCGGAGCTGGATGTGACCGGCGGCGCGAGCCTGGGAGGGCAGCAATGATCGCGCTGCGGACGGATGACAACAAGGAGTTAATTTATTGCCAATAAAATATTAGTCACATTTCTATATCCTTCAGTAAGAAAATAGAGATCAATAGAAAATATATAGCGCCATCTGACAGCGGCAGATTTCCCTCCGCAGTCACCGGAGCTGTTCGCCACCCGATCTGCCGAGCCTCATCTCTTGAAGGGATGCTTATTTGAAATGTTTGGTTTAATACTTTTTAAAAATGATCTGCAATTTCTTAAAGGGAACCTGTCACCTGAATTTGGCGGGACCGGTTTTCGGTCATATGGGCGGAGTTTTCAGGTGTTTGATTCACCCTTTCCTTACCCGCTGGCTGCATGCTGGCCGCAATATTGGATAGAAGTTCATTCTCTGTCCTCCGTAGTACACGCATGCGCAAGGCAATCTTGCCTTGCGTACGCGCAGTATGCTTTGCCCAACTGCAGGCAAAGGCGAAAAGCATTAGTGCGCATGCGCCGGCGCACTATGTCCTGGAGCACAGCACACCCCATAGGGGTGTAATAAGCGGCACCAGGTGACCGCTCATACAGGACAAGCAGCGACGCTGAGAGGATGTAAACGCCGAGGGAGCTGGGTAAGTATTTTAATGCCAGGGGGGGGGGAGGGCGCACAGGGGGGTGGGAGGGGGCAGATTACCGGCAACTTTATTTTAAAAACAAAAATAAATAAAAAAAAAGATTATTCATTCCTTCTTTCCAGCAAACCCTGCTGGGAAGAAGGGATGAATACCGGCTTCAGCACCGGACACAGGGGACAGCGCTTAACTCTAGCGCTGTCTCCTGCACGGTCTGTGTGGTCCTCAGTCGGCACACGGCTGCCGCATGTGTGCCACACTGATGTTCAACGTAAGCACACGGACATGGATAATTCCGGTACCGATTTTTCCGGTACTGGAATTATCTGGACGTGTGAGACTGTCCTTAGGGAGCATTTACTCATCAGATACAACTGCCGCTTTAAGTTCAGGCGACGTACCGTACATTGAAACGGATGGGACCGGGCTGCGCGATCTCATTCAGCCTAATGACAAAAGAGGCACTGTTTAAAAAAAAAAAAAAAAAAGTAATATATATATATATATATCTTTAGGACAACCCCTTTAAGCCCATGAAGGAAAGCAAACACCTGACACAATGTTAAATATTTTTCATTCTTTATTTAATTCCATGGGATTTGCCGCCTCCGACATTCGCTGCCGCAGACGTCAACCGCTGGCTGTCTCACTAGTGGCATTGTAGGTGAGATTTCCGCGGAGCGGGCGTCGTCTTTAAAGTCTGCACCAACTCAGAGGATGAAGAATGCGGTTTTGTATTAGAGGAAAGTAAATTCAATTCAACAAGGATAAGACAAAGCGAAGCGTCTCCCTCTCCTGAGGACCTGAATTTGCAACAGCAGAGACTCTGCCCCGAGGCTATTCTTGTAAAGCTTACAACAAGTTCTCCTTCTTCCGGGATTCCATTTGAAATTTTTAGTACTTTGACCAAAAACATTGCAGCGTGTCTTTACAGAGCGGCGCAGAGCACCGGGAACGTCACCGGAATAAGTGGCAATGTCATAACGCGGGACTCCAGAAGGTTACGGATCCTTTTAAGGGGGACGGCGCCGCATCTTCTGGGCCGTCAAACACTAGAGACGTCGTACGCTGCACATGTGTTCCCAAAAAGATGAGATACAATGTGTCAGTGTTGTTTCCTTGTTAATCTGAAATAGCATTAATAAATCAATTAGACTGCGTTTACACGTTGCGGCCGTATTTTGTACGTTTATTTTCTGCGGTTTTCCTAAATTGTAGCAAAACTGGATGGTATTAGCAATCAAGGTATAACCACATTGTTTTTTTCAGCCTTCTCAGAGAAAAATCTTGGGGAAAAAAACAAAACTCACAGCGGCAGGAATGGTGAGCCAACGTGTGGAAGCCGCCATCATCTACTTCATCTGATTTGGACGGTCAAATATTGCGGAATTTGGGATGGTTTAAAAAAAATGCATAAGACGTTTTAGATGATCAAACATCATAGAAAAAGGTGGGATTATCCCAAGGGCGGACGGTAATAGAACTTTTTTTTTTTTTTTAAATGCAATTTTGACAAAAACAAACTGACAAGTTACATTTGTATTATTGGATGTAATTAAGCATTTACTGGTTTGCGATGATTATTTTTCATGATGTAATAAAAAAGCGCAATTATTGTAATTGCTTTTTCATTATTTTGCAATAATTTTGTAGGAAAAAAAAATCTCTTTGAATATGATTTTACATCAAATATAAAGATATATAGTAACAGACTGGTATATAGAAATGTATCTCCATGTACCATGTGGCCATTATTCTCCAGATGGGCAGATCCTGACTGACGGCCGCTCGATCTTGTCTCATTAGAGATCAGAGTTATCACAATTTCTGGGTTTTATCACTTGTTGAGAACTGAATGCAGGTTCTCAAAGGGACTGAGATCTGAGGAGTTTCCCAATCGTGGACCTAAAATTTCAATGTTTTAATTACCAAGTCACTTAGGTATTACTTTTTCTTTGTAACATGGTCTCCATCGGTGGGGGGAATCATCACCACGCCATCCTGGATCATGGCAGGCGTTGTTCTTGTAAGCGGGGGTTGGACTTGTATGGAAGGAGGGAGGGGCTACACTGTAACTTATGTAAATGGGTTCTGCCGCACAATGTCCCTCTGCTCACAACAGTGTTAGACCTGTTATAGCAGTGTGACACCCCTGCCCCCGGCACAGAGGCCATGGTAAGAGCACATCATTGCGTGGTCCTAACTTTCCTCTCCCCCGTACCTGTAAATTGCACGCACTTTTCTACGACCGTCCGATAAGTCAGGGTTTTATAATCCAGCCCCTGGAGAAATTTTACTTTGAGTATAATGCAAGGAAATGCCAGACTCGATTTTTCATGGATTCGCAGGTCATTTATTTTCTATCTTCAGAGTGAATATGAACAGAAAGAAACGTGTGATGTTCCTCTTAAGTGAACCCAACGGTAAGAGCGCTCCAGTCTGTGATTCCTCCATATGGATCTTTTTCTAAGGAGTTCACAGAGCAAACAGGAAAATGTCTGAGCGCGAAAACCATGTCTGAACCGTTCTCTGATTCTTATGTTCATGAACTCGATAAGATTCCTGGATGATAGAAAAAACATATCATTAATTGTATGGAAGAGGCTGATGGTCAGGAAAGAGGCAAGGACCGAGGGGCTCACACCCTGCGCCAGTGGAAAACATACGGGAAACCTGGTAGAGATCTCACTGTCAAGACATTTCTCAAACACAAACTTATTTCTCGATCTTCCAGTATGGAGGAACATCATGTGATGAAGCCTCAGAGATGGAACTTCAAGAAAACACACCAGGAACCGTTCAGGGCTGGGATAAGGCATCTTTGATCTTCTGGTAGATGAGGCAAATGGCATCAGAGTGTCGGGGTGTGGAAAGAGCTGCCAGTGCCATCCCCAGACAGACCCACCGCACCTTCTCCCACCAGGGACTTAGCCTTGGGGCAGTCCTCACCCAGGGTTTCATCTCCCACCAGACTTTTGGAACTCTTTTGGAAGTCTGCTGCAGATTGGGGTGTTTTCAACTATTACCAAGATGACTTCTTTGCGCTCCTCCTCTAGATTCCTCGGTCCTCCTCTTCCAGACTCTTCTGGTCTCCTCATCCATTGACTTCTATGGGGTGCCTGTGGTTACTTTGTATCAGGTGAAGACGAGCAGAAACGGTTGCCTGGAATAACACTGACTCTGCGTTGAGGACCTCACACACTTGGGTTGGATTTGAGTCCAAAATCTTCCATGGCCGCCTGCGCAGGAGGAGATTCACTTCTTTGGTTTTATTGATTTTGGTGCAAATTTCCTGAAATTCCTGCAGATTCCGCACTATGACAAGAAGATGTCCCTCCATGACATTGCACACAGGATCAGTGATATTTCCATGATTTGACGGAGGACGATCTCCTCATTTCCCAGCCGCAGGGTTTCGCCGTAGACTCCAGTAATTCCCGCTGGCGCTCCATGGGATGGACATTAGTGATCTCCAGGCATCTGCTGACATCGCAGGGCTGCAGCTTTTCCTGGTAACTGATGGCCGGCTGCCAGGAATCTCCATCAATGACTCGACCTTAGAATCACTTCACTTAATCCCAGGGGTGTCGGCTCGATTTCACTTTCCCCAGACACAATGTGGAGGGATCATACGGCACAGGCAGCGGCTCCGGGACCAGATCATCCGCGCTGCTCTAGTTCACTAGTTCCATCTTTCCATCTGCTTCGTGTGACAATGATCCGGGGAATCGCACATTCTCATGCAGTTTAGCTGCGGTATTTTATCTTGACGTGCTCATGCGTTTCCTGCACCACCATGACTGCAGAATATTAATGTTTGATATCCGGAGGATTTTTTTACTGCAATTTTTCCACAATTGTACAACTCGTGCTTAAAGGGACACTGTCACCTGAATTTGGAGGGAACAATCTTCAGCCATGGAGGCGGGGTTTTGGGGTGTTTGATTCACCCTTTCCTTACCCGCTGGCTGCATGCTGGCTGCAATATTGGATTGAAGTTCATTCTATGTCCTCCATAGTACACGCCTGCGCTAGACAAGATTGCCTTGTAAAGGCATGTACTACGAAAGACAGAGAATGAACTTCAATCCAATATTGCAGCCAGCATGCAGGGAGCGAGTAAGGAAAGGGTGAATCAAAAACCCCAAAACCCCGCCTCCATGGCTGAAGATTGTTCCCTCCAAATTCAGGTGACAGTGTCCCTTTAAGGCCTCATTCACACATCAGTTTTGATTTCGTCCACATATTGATCTGGTGCCTATTACAGTCCATGAGGTTATTCACATGTTCGTGTGATTTTCCCGGGCTGAGTCGTCCGCAAAAAATCACAGAGACTTGTCTGATTTCAATCCAATCCTCAGATCAATTTTCCCAGTGCAAGTCTATGGGTCCATGACAAAATCGGGCGGCTCTCGGGTGTCATCCATGTGATTTGAGACAGTTGGGAAACGGGAAACGGCCAGTGGGGGCCGCGCAATTGTCAGAAATCTCATGCACAAGCTGCAAAATATCTCAGTAACATAAAATGTCAGCAGAGGATGGAGATCTGCAGCCGGAGGGGCAAACGCTGCAGGTTTAGGAGCAAGTTTGTCATTTTGCCGCAGCAATGTCCACAGCGGCAGCTCTGGTGTCACCGCAGGACCTCGGCCACTGGAGATCCACAGCAATCCCCTGCATGTGAATGTAGCACAAGGGTTCGTTCACTCTGCTGTTTTCTCAGTCCGTGTGCAGCAGGTCATATGTGCGCCCGGACTGCACGATTATCAGTGTCATCTAATGCGTTAGTGCACATGTACGATTCTGCAC
This sequence comes from Ranitomeya imitator, assembly GCF_032444005.1. Taxonomy (NCBI): domain Eukaryota; kingdom Metazoa; phylum Chordata; class Amphibia; order Anura; family Dendrobatidae; genus Ranitomeya; species Ranitomeya imitator. The sequence continues at coordinate 198,124,355 of NC_091289.1, read as the reverse complement.
ACAGATCTGATTAGTGCAGACACGTGGTCGGCCGCGCCTGCACCTGAGCGCTAGGACCTGGGCACGAGAATTGTCAGGTCTGCAATTTATGGACGCCACTGGTCAGGTACGTTCAGTGCTCATCTGAGGTCAGCTAAGCGCTCGTTCACACATCAGATTGTCACAGCTAGAACTCACATCCATTTTAGCTTATGGGGCGCATCACAAGTCCGTGTATTTTTAGGAATCGACTGTTCTGCGCCAAAACAAGGAGACATGTCCGATTTTATTCGGAGTTACAGATTAATCATCAAATGCGAGTTTAAGGGTTCAGGAAGAAAAACTGAAATTACTTGGATGGCATCCATGTTCCATCAATGCAGCATCATTGTGTCATCCATGCACCATCCATGTGCCATCAATGTGCCATCCATGTGCCATCAATGTGCCATTATGATGCCATCAATGGGCCATCCATGTGCCATCAATGTGGCATCCATGTGCCATCAATAGGCCATCCATGTGCCATCAATGTGCCATTATGGTGCCAACAATGGGTCATCCATGTGCCATCAATGTGCCATTATGGTGCCATCAATGGGCCATCCATGTTCCATCAATGTGCCATCCATGTGCCATCAATGGGCCATCCATGTGCCATCAATGGGCCATCCATGTGCCATCAATGGGCCATCCATGTGCCATCAATGTGCCATTATGGTGCCAACAATGGGCCATCCATGTGCCATCAATGTGCCATTATGGTGCCAACAATGGGCCATCCATGTGCCATCAATGTGCCATTATGGTGCCGTCAATGGGCCATCCATGTGCCATCCATGTACCATCCATGCGCCATCAATGTGCCATCCATGTGCCATCAATGTGCCATCCATGTGCCATCAATGTGCCATCCATGTGCCATCAATGGGCCATCCATGTGCCATCAATGTGCCATTATGGTGCCAACAATGGGCCATCCATGTGCCATCAATGTGCCATTATGGTGCCATCAATGGGCCATCCATGTGCCATCAATGTGCCATTATGGTGCCAACAATGGGCCATCCATGTGCCATCAATGTGCCATTATGGTGCCGTCAATGGGCCATCCATGTGTCATCAATGTGCCATCCATGTCCAATCAATGTGGCAACCATGTGCCATCAATGTGCCATCCATGTGCCATCAATGTGCCATTATGGTGCCATCAATGGGCCATCCATGTGCCATCTACGTGCCATTATGGTGCCATCAATGGGCCATCCATGTGCTATTATGGTGCCATCAATATGCCAATGTACCATCATTGTGCCATCAATGGTCATCCATGTCCTCCCCATTTTCCACAGACTGATGAAGCTTGAGAAGCCGCGGTCCAAGTTTTCGGCAGACAAGAAAAACCGAAGAAAGTCTGATGGTAAAAACTGCCACTGACCAAACACTGATGAAAATCGCTCCACTTTTTTGTGTACAACAGAAAATCATTGTTGTCTGAATGCGATGAGTGCACAACACGACGTGTGCTGTCAAAATACCACTCAGACTGCGCCCTGACCGGTGTCCTTCACTAGTGGGGCTGACGGAGATGGAGGGGCGTCCTCTGTGAGGTCAGTGTGTGGCCCTATACAGCCAATAGTTCTCCATGATGCACCACTTTACATGGAGGTGACCCCATTACTTCTGGCGCCACTGTCCGGCTGCACAGGTTGCACCAATGGTTTATCCATCTCCGTAATAAGACCGTTCAGGTGGCAGCAGATTCGTACAAAACCGTGCAGATCCTGCTGCAGAATTCCCACCTTACTAGGACTCCATTCATTGGTGGATTTTCTAAATACTAATCACATTTCATAATCCCCATTTTCATACAATAGGCTGGAAACTTGTTTCACATTTTCAGTGCAAAATCCATGCAGAAATTCTGCTGCAAATCTGTTACATCTGAATGTAAAACTTCCAGCAAAAGCAAATAAAATAAGACATTGTTTTCTGCTCCTAAACATTTTATGTTGCAATTAAACAATACATTACAGAAAAAGTAACAAAAAATAAATATAAAACAAGATATATATATATATATATATATATATATATATATATATAAAATAATAATATTTTCCAGCTTTTTAAGCCGAGATTTACATTTCAGGATCAGCATTAAACAGAATTATGATTGTCTTATTACCCGGCATAACAGAGAATTGTTCTTGTACCGTTCACGTCAAGGAGCACATTTACATAAAACAGTCAAGATTATTAACACAAAGGAAATACAGAAAAGAAAAACTCGGCAACGGCAGGAAAGTTAAAATGGCATAAATGTCCCTCGCACAGATCTCATTATTGTGAATACAAACAAACCTCCCTAATGAAAACACATCAGCGCCTCCAATTAAGGCGGTATAATTGCATGCTTTCAAGTGGAACAATGACAAAATCCGAGGATTCGGAGCAATCGTCTCAGCCTCCAACATTTGTGATTTATAGCAAAATTATCATTTGATCTATTGGATGCCGATCTTATTAATTTATTAGTGTTAAAAAGCCCGAGGAGCGCGGGACATTCATCAATACGATATCGAGTGCGCGCTGACGGCCGGACGCATCGGAAGGGTCTCGTCTCAGAAACAGCTTAGATATCGGGAGAATTAGATTTCTTATAGTATTTGAAATTGATATAATATTATTATTTCTTAAAGGGGAATGCATATTTTGGGACTTTTTTTATTTTGTCTAATATTTATCAAAAAGTGTTTGAAGGTTGCAAACTTTTTGAGCAACTTGTAGTTGTGCAAAAATCTTGTGTGCTTGATTCATTATTGCATTTGTGCCTATTTATTCTCCACTTTTTTTGTGTTTTAATTCTTCAAAATGGTGCACATGGTTTATGAATTTTGTGAAAAATCAATTTTTTTATTTTACCTTTTTTGTGCATTTTTTTCCGTGCAAAAGCTTGCATGCTAAAGTATCAAAAAGTGTGTGTATGCGAGCTAGCGTGTGTGTGTGTGCACGTGGGGTGTGTGTGTGGGGGTGTGTGTGTGAGTGTGAATGTGTGTGTGCGCGGATGTGTGTGTGCGTGTATGTGCGTGTTCGCGCGAGCTAGCGTGTGTGTGTGCGCGCGTGGGGTGTGTGTGCGGGGGGGGGAGTGTGAGTGTGAATGTGTGTGTGCGCGGATGTGTGTGTGTGTGCGCGTGTGTGTGCGTGTTCGCACTCGCGAGCTAGCGTGTGTGTGCACGCGGGGTGTGTGTGGGGGGTGTGTGTGAGTGTGAATGTGTGTGCGCGGGTGTGTGTGTGCGTGGGTGTGTGTGTGTGTGCGGGTGTGTGTGTGCACGGGTGTGTGTGTGTGCGCGGGGTGTGTGTGCGGGGGTGTGTGTGAGTGTGAATGTGTGTGTGCACTTGTGTGTGTGTGCGTGGGTGTGTGTGCTCAGGTGTGTGTGTGCGCGGGGTGTGTGTGCGGGGGTGTGTGAGTGTGAATGTGTGTGTGCGCTTGTGTGTCTGCACGGGGGTGTGTGTGCACACGAGCGTGTGTGTGTGTGCGCGGTGGTGTGTGTGTGTTTGTGCGTGTGTGTAGGTGGGAGAGGGGCATATTTAGGCTATGTAAAGATTACTACTGGGAGACTGGAGAACATTGGTGCAAACATTTTTTACTTTTAGAAAAGTCGCAATTTATGAATAACCTGCAAATATCTGGAAACAAGGAAAAATAAAACCTCGCCCTCGATGGCGGCCATAAAAAACAGCAGGAAATACAAGTAAAAAAGACTTCAAGAAAAGAGCAAATTAAGAAAAGGCACAAACCAAAAACATGGTAAAACTGAAGAAAAAATGACACAAAAAAGTGGTAACTACAATAATGAATGATTTTTTTTCTATGCTTGAAATTTTGGTACAAATGTTAGAGTTGCGTGAAACATTTTAGTGAATCGTGTAACTTTTTGCTTTAAAAAGGCACAAAAAGGTAAAAGACAAAAATAAAAGCGCTTTATTGATTCCTGATCTCGCATGCGCCATTTTGAAAAACTTGGCACAAAAAATTGTAACAAATACAACGAAATACCTTCAAAAAAATGCAAAAATTCATTTTGGTGTTTTCACTCCTGTTTTTACTTTTTGACAAGTGGGCGGAGCTTTGCGAGGAGTTCTGGCAAATTCATCTTGATTTGTGCCAGAAAAGTCAGAAATTTGCTGCAGCCAATGTTTGATGGTACATTTGTTCCAGTGGTGAACGGCGTCTTAAAAATGAGACAAAGTCCCACGCCTCCTAAGGAATTTGGCGCATGAGGAATCGTCCATAAATATCTAAATTGATAAAAATTGACCTTTCCTTTCAAGATTAGAAGAAAAAAGTCTATTTATTTTTTCCATAAACAGCGCCACCCTTGCCCATAGGCTGAGTCTGGTATTGCAGCTCCTCCTCAGGCAAGTCTCACACGTCCAGATAATTCCAATACCGGATAAATCGGTACCGGAATTATCCGTGTCCGTGTGCTTACGTTGAACATCAGTGTGGCACACGTGCGGCAGCCGTGTGCCGCCTGTGTGTCAACTGAGGACCACACGGACCGTGCAGGAGACAGCGCTAGAGTTAAGCGCTGTCCCCTGCGTGCGGTGCTGAAGCCGCCATTCATATCTTCTTCCCAGCAGCGTTTGCTGGAAAGAAGCAATGAATAATCTTTTTTTTAAATTTATTTTGGTTTTTAAAATAAAGTTGCCAGTAATCTGCCCCCTCCCACCCTCTGCGCGCCCGCCCGCTGGCATTAAAATACTTACCCTGCTCCCTCGGCGCTTACATCCTCTCAGCGTCGCTGCTTGTCCTGTATGAGCGGTCACGTGGTGCCGCTTATTACAGTAATGAATATGCGGCTCCACCCCTATGGGAGGTGAAGCCGCATATTCATCACTGTAATGTGCAGCACCACGTGACCGCTCATACAGGACAAGCAACGACGCTGAAAAGATGTAAGCATCAGGTTATTGAAGAACAGGCCTGGGAAAACCTCCATGTGAACAGGGCCCTTGGTTTACATTCGCTCCGTAATTACATCTGTAAATATAATAAATCTGGAGATAGCACGGGACGCAAGCTATTCTAGTGCAGTTTTGCAACTTTTTATTTTTTTGCAAAATGTGTGATTTCTGCGTTAAAAAGTTGCAAATAAAAAACATTTTTCACTTTTCTCAAAATCTGTTAACCTCATGCTGTTTTTGAAGAAAACTGCAACTAATACCACAAGACACAAAACACAAATGATGAATCGGGGCTCGAGTTTTATTTAGTTGATGAAAAACTTTCAGCTCAATTTTTGAAGTCACTTTTCTTTTTTATTATTCTGTTCTTTTCACTGACGTCTATTGCCCCAAATTCATCAAAATGTTGCAGGAAGCTCATGAATTTTGCGGCAAATAAAAAGGAGTATACTTTTATTTTTGTCTTTAACTATTTTTGAGACGTTTGGAGTAAAAGGTTGTATCATTTTCAAAATGGTGAAAAAAAAATTGCTCAAAAACTGCTGGCGTACATAAAATCACTCCAGGAGGGCAGGAGTACATTGGCATCAAACTCTGCGACTCTTTGAAAAGTCGCTAATGAATCAAGCGAAAAAATCTGAAAAGCTAAACCGCAATCGCAGCGGTAAACTAAGAAAAAACAGGAGAACATTCATAAAAGACGCAACGGGAAAGATGAATTTGGCGCCAACAAAATATAAAACAATCCTCACATCCACACCATGACTGACATGGGTAAGGTCCAGTCCTGTATACCGTCTGTGACAGCTATTTTCACATAGGCTCCTAGTGAGACTGAATGAAGGCTTTTTCACTTTTGATAGATTTGTCTTACGCTTTGAACCTTGGACCTTAAGTCGCACCAGCTTGTTGGTGTGGTATGTGATTGTTATCTGAACCCTTCACATAAGTAACCCTACATATATTATAGAATTTTACTTATTACTCTGTTGATTGTATGTTACCATTTAATAAATATTTGAAAAATATTTTATTGATCTATTTGGCAGCATTTGGACTCCTTTTTTCTAATTATTTAAAATATAAAACAAGCGCAAAACACGAAAAAGTCAATGGAAAAAAAAAACACAAATGCAACAATGTTTCAGGCACTTTGTGGCCAATTCATGATGTGTTTTTTTACTCACTTTTCTGTTTTTTTTCTTGTGGTATTCCCTAACTTTTTTTTGCTCCAAATTCATCACAATTACTGTAAGTGCTCTTTATTTCTGTCTTTAACCAGTTTTGCGCCTTCAGTGCAAAAATTCACATTTTGCGCTAAAATGGTGCAAATTTGCACCAAAATAACGGGAGTACATAAAATCACTTCAAAAGAGGACAATAGCACATTTATGCAAAAAAAATCACCTATACACAAAGTAGGTGATAACTTTATGACTTTTCCTCGGGTGTTAATGCTCCCTGACACTGTATCACCCCATTCACAGGGTGAAGCTTCCAGTGAATTTACAAACCTCCTATTATTCTGTTTTTGTAGGTGCGGTATTAGCTTCCAGTAGTCGCGGCTGCCTGCCAAGTGCTATTGTAGTGAGCGGAGAAGTGAGGGGGATGCGAGTTCTGACTGTCTGCTATCTATTCAATCCCGTCAGCTGAATTCTTCAGGTCACAAAAGCAAAACTGCTCTTGAAAAACACAAAACTTTCCTGCACACCGGCATTTTTGCCTACATAAAGCAAGAAAAGAACTAATAACAATAATTTGCACATCGTCTTATTGTCATGTAAGGATGTGAAGGTTCAGTTAGTGTTTTCTCTACAGTTCCCTTTTCAGTCCCAGCCTGAAATTACACCAGTTACCGCTACTTGTTTTTTTTTGCCCATTGCCTACATCCTAATTACCGACTGCTTTTATAATGCTAAACTACTTGTACTGGAAAAAGTTTAATTATAGCATTCATGGAGGGATATGTGGGCAATGCCGAGACCCTAAAAATTTCTAAAATAACAGTTTATCCATGGATGTTCTTGCAGCTTATAGTCATTTTGTTCTTGTTGTATCTCCATGCAATACTAGGGTTAGGGCTAGAATTATGGTTGGGGCTAGAGCTGTGGTTGGGGTTAGGGCTAGGGTTATAGTTAGGGCTAGGGTTATAGTTGAAGCTAGGGTTGGGGCTAGAGTTATTGTTGAGTCTAGAGTTATGGATGAGGCTAGGGCTAAGACTAGGGTTAGGTCTAGAATTATGGTTGGGGCTAGGGTTAGGGCTAGGATTATAGTTGAGGCTAGGGTTAAGGCTAGAGTTATGTTGGGGCTAGAGTTATGGCTAGAGCTGTGATTGAGGCTATGGTTATGGCTAGTGTTATAGTTGAGACTAGGGGTAGGGTTATAGTTGAGGCTAGGGTTAGGGCTAGAGTTATGGTTGAGGCTAGTGTTAGGGCTAAAATTGTGGTTGAGGCTAGGGTTAGGGCTAGAGTTATGGTTGAGGCTAGAGTTAGGGCTAAGGTTGTGGTTGAGGCTAGGGTTGGGGCTAGGATTATAGTTGAGGCTAGTGTTAGGGCTAGAGTTAGTTATGTTTGAGGCTGGGTTTAGGGATAGATTTTTGGTTGATACATGGATGTTCGTGTAGCTTTTAGTAATTCTGTCCTCATTGTATCTCCATGCAATACTAGGGTTAAGGCTAGAGTTATGGTTGAGGCTATGGTTAGGGCTAGTGTTATAGTTGAGTCTAGGGGTAGGGTTATAGTTGAGGCTAGGGTTAGGGCTAGAATTATGGTTGAGGCTAGGGTTAGGGCTAGAATTATGGAACTTGTCTGCCCTGCTGCACCAGCTTTCAGTGATTTGCAAGAACTGCTTATCCAGATCAAGAACTTCCAGGATCCACTTCACCAGGTGAGGCACATTAATGTTGGAATGCTCTGTATCAATTCTTAGACAGCTACCATGGTGCCAGCCCACCAACACCTCGATACCAAACCATGTTCTAGTATTTATCTTGTCCTCTCCGGTTTCCCATCAAATCACACTTGGCTTAGGATGACACCTCAAAGATCACACATAATGACCATGAATAGATAAGGAGACCATAAAGCACTTTTCCTAATTTATTGTAACTGGCAGAGTTGAGTAGAACAGCTATGGCAGAAAGCTGCTTAACTCGTTCCAAGGTCTTATCATTCCTATTGATTTCACATTCCTTCCTCCTATAGACAAGTATTGTCCGGCTCAGCCCCTGAGACCTATAATCTAATTTCTCTAATTAGTAGGGAATCAATGGATTAAGTCTGTAATGTCTGCGTCTAACAAGTGTAGACTATAAACCATTGAAGAATCATCCGAGAGTGCACAAAATGAAAAATTGTAATTATTGGTCCATTTTTAGAGCTTAAAGGGAACCTGTCACCTGAATTTGGCGGGACCAGTTTTGGGTCATATGGGCGGAGTTTTCGGGTGTTTGATTCACCCTTTCCTTACCTGCTGGCTGCATGCTGGCCGAAATATTGGATTGAAGTTCATTCTCTGTCTTCCATAGTACACGCCTGCGGAAGGTAAGATTACTTTGCGCAGGCGTGTACTACGGAGGACAGAGAATGAACTTCAATCCAATATTTCGGCCAGCATGCAGCCAGCAGGTAAGGAAAGGGTGAATCAAACACCCGAAAACTCCGCCCATATGACCCAAAACCAGTCCCGCTAAATTCAGGTGACAGGTTCCCTTTAATCATCCGGTTGGATTTCTGAAAATGAAATCTCTGTAAACATTTGGCATCCAGTGTTTTAGTGATACAGAAATGATCAGGAAAGTTCTTTCAGCGGTCATCCCGTCAATGCCTGTGGTCCAGACCCAATGCCCAGACTGAGTGGGTAAATGTTTTCTTGCTTTTTTCTCTAGACTGTTCTCACCGTTTATGGAAATACTGAATGGATCATTGTCAATGGTTATTACCAACAACAGAAAAACTGAACATTTGGACCCTGAATACTGTAGACCAATCCAGGTAATCAATTGGACTAGAGACCGTGGATCACTGATCCTTGATGTTTTGTTTTTTTCCCACATGATGGGTGCGATCCATCCTGGATAAAAGAGACGGACAGAGAAATGGGAATAATAGATGTCACTTTCCTTAGAGATCATAATCTATGATAGTCCAGCAAACCATTGATTTCAATTGAACTTTAACAATGTTACAGATTTCAGCTTTCAGCAGAATCAGTGGCATCAGACATGGAGGGAGAACGAACTGTTTTACTGGGTAAACAGCAATCATTCTCTGCATCATCACAACATAAAGGAAATAGAAGAGAACAATAAAATACTAATGAACGCTAACAATTAACATAGTATCGTCTGATATCTGCTGACGACAGTCGCTAAAGCACAAGCCTGCAGCTGTTGTATGCTCCAAGAAACATGACCATCTTACCAACATTAGCAAAGAAGCCACTGAGGGAAGACCAGAGGCTATTTTTTGTGATGACTAGCAATTACATGAAGACTATGAAGCATGAGATCCCCATCACAGACATGAAAGCCCATGGTCAAGGTCACTGTAGTCTCCAATTGTTGCTATGTGTTGCGGAGGATATCAGGCAGGGACATGGCAGAGAATACTGAGGCCAGGATACCCTGGATGTAATACCAGAAAAAACTACCATGAACTAGAGATGAGCAAAACGATCCTCACTACCCTGATCTGGCTCCACTTCTGGTGTCCTGGTCCTGGTTGTGTTTTGTGAGTACTAGTCCCCTCTGACAACATGATGTTCATTGTGGGTGAACATCGTGACATCAGAGGGGTCTAGTTATCGCAAGAAGCATCCAGGTTACCGGTATGAGTGGCACAAGTGTGTCACGTCCACCTGGGAGATCTGGGGGTAGAAGATCTCTGCATATTATGAATTGCAGATCTTCCCTTTAGCCTGTGTGTTTGGGTCCTATATTAAATTAATTTGGTTTCTTTTGGTGCTGAACAGGTTAATGACCCTTTCTATGATGGTCAGAAAGTTGCAGCTCCATTTTCAGCAGCTTCTTCTCTTCCTATGAAACCTGGCCAGACCCTCTCTGTCCTTCGGGTGAGAGCTTTGCTTCCTTGCTCTTAGAAGATGTTGAGCTGAATAGGAGTTTGTTGTTGCTATTGAAGAGTAATCTTCCGATGCTGTGTGCTAAAGCTGAGTGTTCGGAAAGAAATTGTTTTGGAGGTGTTTTACATGTGTGTTTATCTCCTGGTCCCTGTTCCCATGCAGCTATTCCTCCCAGTCCCTATCCTCCTCCCTATCGTTGGTTGGTGCTTTTGTATCATAGAGGGTTTCTGTTATCCGTGCTTTTGTCTTTCGTATCTCGTTTACCTTACATTTCTGTCCTGAGCTCCATGGAATGGGGAAGGGGACCGGCCAGGGATTAACAGTAGCATAGTGAGGTCAGAGACTGGAGCTTCTCTACCATCAAGAGTACCCGCAGGACAGGGATCGTTAGAGTCCCAGTTCCAAGGACAATTTAAGGCCTCCTTCCCCTAGCTAAGACCATCACAGCGTGACACCGGCAAGTTAGTTTACTTTTCCTTGGTCAGCTGCCATGGATTATCGCAGTGGACGCCAAACCAGCAAATCTTTTTGCTCATCTTTAGCACATCAACTGTTTTTCCAATATTTATTGGACCATGTGCGTCCTAAATCCAGTATACTCCACCGTGTACATTGGACGGGTGCTGAGTCGCCGATTTTGCCATATTGATGGGAAAGAATAACTCTTCACGCACCACTATATTTACAGGAAACACAATGATATCCGTAATTGGTACTTGCCAATTATCTGGTACGGTTATGGCTTTATTTTATTGGGTAAATTACGATGCAGAATATCAGTATAAATATGACCAGAGAGGCAGCAGTGGAGGTGGAAAAAATGGCAAAACCCACAATAGACAGACATGACCACTGACGGATTTATACCATTTGTGGCCACCGGGCGTTCTGTCAGGAGTCTGTGTCAATTCACTCAGCACCAGGATGTGGCTGCTGAGTAGAAGAGCGGGAAACCATCAGCAGGCAGTAGGAGAACATCAGCCATTAGGTGTCTATGATCGGACTCGAGGAAATGTTGATGATTTGTTACTAAGACACGAGTTCTGCGCACACAGTGTTTTGAGGAGTTTTTTGAGCAGAAACTGAGCAGAAGTTGGGTGGAAACTCTATAAAACCTTCTCAAAAATCGTGAGTTTTCTGCAGTCTCATAACTTTAGTCGACATTCACACATTTGTGTGACCCCAGTTTGACAGTCTCCTACATGTCGCATAAGGCTGGTTTCACATTTGCATTTTTTTGCTGCTGCGTTTTAGCGCAAAAAAACGCATGCATTTTTTTCCTATACTTAACATTAAAAATGCATGCGTTTTTTTGCATGCGTTTTGCCGCGTTTGACGACGCATGCGTCGTTTCTATGCTTGCGTTTTGTTGCGGAAATGCAACATGTAGTAATTTCTAGAGGCGTTTTTTTCCTACAAAAAAAAGCATGCACTTTTTTGCGGCAAAAAAACGTATTGCTGTCTATGTAAGCGCATGCGTTTTTAAGCACATGCGTTTGCTTGAGTTTTTAAACGCATGCGTTTCAATAGAAAAAAACAAGAATACACACTGATAAGCCACCCCCCACCATAAAGGTGATAAAGGGATCCAAACCCTAACCCTAACCCTAGGGATCCTAACCCTAACCCTAGGGATCCTAACCCTAACCCTATCCCTAGGGATCCTAACCCTAACCCTAACCCTAGGGATCCTAACCCTAACCCTACCCCTAACCCTAACCCTAGGGATCCAAACCCTAACCCTAGCCCTAGGGATCCTAACCCTAACTCTAACCCTAGGGATCCTAACCCTAACCCTAGGGATCCTAACCCTAACCCTAACCCTAGGGATCCTAACCCTAACCCTAGGGATCCTAACCCTAACCCTAACCCTAGGGATCCTAACCCTAACTCTAACCCTAGCTATTTCTGTTTATAGTGGGTTTTCTAGTTGATTTTGATGATTGGCAGCTGTCACATACTTCTCATCATGCGTTTCAAAAACGCAAACGCAGGAAAAAACGCATGTAAACGCGTCAAAACGCCGCGTTTTTTTTACCACATGCAAAAACGCATGTGTCTAAAAAACGCAGCGTTTGCACGCTTTTACATGCGTTTTTTTCACCACCTGTGTTTGCGTTTTAAACGCTGCATTTTTAAATGCAAATGTCAAACTAGCCTTAGTCTTCGAGGTGGTCCAGTTCAGGTCAGGAGACTCGTGGCCGGTCTGTGAATTTTCTCTGTGCCCGGTCTGTAAAGCATGGATGTGCGTTGTGTCTGTACAAGTATGAAAACTTATAACGACCGGATATGATTTGTGACAGAATCCGCACATGTCATAAATTGTAAAGTGGAACGCCGCGGCTCTGATACAATTCCTTAAAAAAAAATGTAAAAAATGTCCTTTATTAGACCTCGTTCTGAACATTTTGAAGCCGCCTTCAATCATGGCACATCTTCTCATTAAAACTAAATGATTATTAAAACCCTGGTGTCGCTTCCTCTCGTGAATTATCTGCATTCAGGAACGTGCGCCGTATTAGTTTAACAGTAAATGCAAATATGTCAGCGGGATCTCCCGGGCAGGCCGTTTTTATTATTAGCTGGCTTTTTATGCTTGTCTTATACCCTCATCATTTTTCATTTTATATTAAAATGTTACAATTCTTAAAATAATAATATTTTTTCATTTTCCAATTGTCTGACTTCACATCGTGGTTCCCCCCTCGTAGAGGCGCCATCTATAATTCTGACGAGCTCATATAAAACCCCTGTGAATCCGTCCAGGGCACCCGCACCCACCGAGAGCCTGATTATAACGTCAGGGGAGGCGCTGATTGGTGGAGCCAGAAAAAAAAGCTCGGAACTTGTCGCTTCTGGAAAGTGAATTTCTTATGGTAAATGTGAAAGCCTCTTAATAGACGGCGATATGCATCTTCTTCCTCTTACTGCAGCTTGAATATATTCAACAGCAACAAACCATTAGCAAAACGGGAAAGGCCGATCGCTGAATATACCATTAAACCCCGAGTCTGAGCGTCCATAATGCTTGTTTCTACCAAGGAATTAATGGACCTTACTGCAGGCGGCTTATTCTATAATGACTTCTCTAAACTCCTCTGTAACAACAGGTATTTCTGCTGGTATCGTCCACAGCACAGAGAAGAGTATGTGTGTAAGATAGATAGATAACGCATATTACATAGACAGTGATAGATAATAGATAATAGATAGATAATAGATAATGGATAGATAATAATAATAGATAATAGATAATGGATAGATAATAGATAGTACATATTAGATAGACAGATAATAGATAGATAGCTAGATAGATAATAGATAGATAATGCATATTACATAGACAGTGATAGATAGATAGATAATGGATAGATAATAGATAGATAATACATATTAGATAGACCGTGATAGAAAGATAATAGATAATGAATAGATAATGGATAATACATATTAGATAGACAGATAATAGATATAGATAATATATAGATAGATAATGCATATTAGATAGACAGTGATAGATAGATAATAGATAGATAATAGATAATGGATAGATAATAGATAATACATATTAGATGGACAGATAATAGATAGATAATAGATGGATAAATAGATGATAGATATATAATAGATAGACTGGGGAAAATAAGTATTTGATACTCTGCCGATTTTGGAAGTTTTCCCACCAACATAGAATGGAGGATCTGTAATTTTTATCGTACGTACACTTCTCCTGTGAGAGACTGAATCTAAAAATAAAATCCAGAAAATCACATTGTAGGATTTTTACATAATTTATTTGCATTTTATTGCATGAAATAGGTATTTGATACAATAGGAAGAAATAACTTAATATTTGGTGCAGAAACCTTTGTTTGCAATTACAGAGGTCAGACGTTTCCTATAGTTTTTGACCATGTTTGCTCACACTGCAGCAGGGATTTTGGCCCCCTCCTCCATACAGATCTTCTCCAGATCTTTCAGGTTTTGGGACTGTCGCTGGGCAACATTGAGTTTCAGCTCCCTCCAAAGATTTTCTATTGAGTTCAGGTCTGGAGACTGGCTAGGCCACTCCAGGATCTTGAAATGATTCTTTTGGAGCCGCTCCTTAGTTGCCCTGGCTGTGTGTTTTGTTTCATTGTTATGCTGGAAGACCCAGCCATGACCCATCTTCAATGCTCTTACTGAGGGAAGGAGGTTGTTTGCTATGATCCCATTCATCCTTCCTGCAATACGGTGGAGTCATTTGCAGAAAAGCACCCCAAAAGTGTGATGTTTCCCCCACCATGCTTCACAGTTGGGACAGTGCTCTTGGGGTTGTACTCATCCTTCTTCTTCCTCCAAACAGTGGTGTTGACACCAAAACCTTCTATTTTGGTCTCCTATTACCACATTACCTTCTCCAATGCCTCCTCTGGATTATCCAGATGGTCATTGGTGAAGTTCAAACGGACCTGGACATGTGATGCCGTGAGCAGGGGACCTTGTGTGCCCTGTAGGATTTTTATTGATCACAGAGTAGTGTGTTATTAACGGTAATGTTTGAGACTGTCTTCCCAGCTCTCTTCAGGTCATTGACCAGGTCCTACCATTTAGTTCTGGGCTGATCCCTGACCTCTCTCAGAATCATTCTTACCCCATGAGAAGACATCTTGCATGGAGCCTCAGATCGAGGAAGATTGACAGTCATCTTGTATTTCTTCCATTTTCTAATAATTTTGCCAAAAGTTTTTGCCTTCTCACCAAGCTGTTTGCCTATTGTCCTGTATCCCATCCCAGCCTTGTGCAAGTCTACAATTTTGTCCCTGGTGTCCTTACACAGCTCTTTGGTCTTGGCCGTGGTGGAGAGGTTGGAGTGTGATTGAGTGTTTGGACAGGTGTCTTTTATATAGGTAATGAGGTCAAACAGATACAAATAATACAGGTAATAAGTGCAGAGTAGGAGGCTTCTTAAAGTAAAACTAATAGGTCTGTGAGAGGCAGAATTCTGGCTGGTTGGTCGGTGATAATACTTATTTCATGTAATAAAATGCAACTTTAACTAAGTTAAAGTTTAACTAATCTAGCTCACAGGTGACGTGTACCTATGATAAAAATTACAGACTTCTCCATTCTGTGTAGGTGGGAAAACTTGCAAAATCAACAGTGGATGAAATACTTATTTTGCCCACTGTAGATAAATAGTAGTGTGATTGTCTGTGGCTGTTTGGCTGCATCACGACCTGGAAGACTTGCTGTGGTAAATGGAACCATGAATTCTGCTGTGTACCCAAAAATCCTCAAGGA
Source organism: Ranitomeya imitator (assembly GCF_032444005.1). NCBI lineage: Eukaryota > Metazoa > Chordata > Amphibia > Anura > Dendrobatidae > Ranitomeya > Ranitomeya imitator. The sequence continues at coordinate 198,109,043 of NC_091289.1, read as the reverse complement.
GAATGTCCGGCCATCTGTTTGTGACCTCAAGCTGAAGAGCATTTAGGTTTTCTAGCAGGACAATGTTCCAAATCACACCAGCAATCCACCTCTGAATGGCTTAAGGAAAACTAAAGTAAGACTTTGGAGTGGCCTAGTCAAAGTCCTGACCTTAATCCAACTGAGATGCTGCGGCATGACCTTACAAAGGTGATTCATGCTCGGAAACCTCCAATGTGGCTGAATGACAACAATTCTGCAAAGATGAGTGGCCAAAATTCCTCCAATTCGTTGTAAAAGACTCATTGCCAGTTATCGCACATGCTTGATTGCAGTTGTTGTTGCTAAGGGCGGCCCAACCAGTTATAAGGTTTAGGGGGCAGTCATTTTTTTACACAGTGCCCTGTAAGTTTGGATTTCTTTATTCATTAATAATAAAGACCTTTATTTAAAAACTGCATTTTGTGATTACTTGTGTTACAGGAGCTTCTCACAAAATTAGAAGTTCATCAAAAAGTTAATTTATATCAGTTCTTCAATACAAAAAGTGAAACTCCTATATATGATATAGAGTCATTACACAGAGTGATCTATTTCACGTGTTTATTTATGTTAATGTTGATGATTATGGCTTACAGCCAATGAGAACCCAAAAGTCATCATCTCAGTAAATTAGAATACTTTATAACACTAGCTTGAAAAATGATTTTAATATCCAAAATGTTCCCTACTGAAATGTATGTTCAGTGTAACAAATGGAAACAGAGGCACAGGTGGTAAAGTTCACATTCGTTTTTATTGTCATAGAGCGTGGAACCTCTGGACCACGGTCTGGGGGCTCCGAAGGGGGCGTGATTACGTGAGCCCCAGACACCCGTAGTAAGACCCCTCGAACAGGGTCAGAATGGGACACCTGGGGGACACGGGTGCTACCTCCAGTTACACCGCAGACTCGTAGTAGCTGACCCAGCGACCCAGATGGACAAACAGGGTTAGCAGATGACGTAGAGCTAACCGGTGGATACCAGGGGTATGGGTAGAGACTGGTTCCTGTGGTACCGACGTTGTCCTGAGGTTCAGGTGAATGAATGGTGGGATGAGACGGAACTGGAGTAAGCAGGCTGGAGATCGTCCAGAATAGCCAGGTAACAGGCAGCAGATAGTCTTCTGTGGAGACAAACAGTGTAAGCGAAGCACTGACAGAGACTTCAGAACAGAAGCACATGCTAGCAGGAACAGGAAGTTTGCAGCTGAGGATACTTGTTGCTCCGGCACCCTCCCTATGGTGGAGGGACTAGAAATAGCAATCATTCACACGCCATTGGTCAGAAGCACCTTTTGAAAAATGCACACTGTCTCTTTAAGAGACCGGGAGCGGGCGTCCATGTGACCTAAGCACACAGCGCAAGGACCTGCTGTGTTGTGAATTCTGTGGCTGAATTCACTCCTGTGGTCACAAGTGGTATTGCAGCCTCTGGGCTTCCTCCCTCAGGTGTTTTGGTGAGCTCGTTGGCTGCCTTGCTATTTAACTCCACCTGAGTCTGTCTTCCTTGCTCCTTGTCAATGTTCCAGTGTTGGATCTGAGCTACTGCATCTTTCCTGTGGCCTGCTGCTCTGCTAGTTAAGTGTTACTTTGTTTTTGTTTCCGTTTTTTCTGTCCAGCTGTGCTATTCTCTTTTGCTGGAAGCTCTGAGACGCAAAGGGTGCACCGCCGTGCCGTTAGTTCGGCACGGTGGGTCTTTTTGCCCCCCTTTGCGTGGTTCTGCTTTAGGGTTTTTTGTAGACTGCATAGTTCTCTTTGCTATCCTCGCTCTGTCTAGAATATCGGGCCTCACTTTGCTGAATCTATTTCATTCCTACGTTTTGTCTTTTCATCTTGCTAACAGTCATTATATGTGGGGGGCTGCCTATTCCTTTGGGGTATTTCTCTGAGGCAAGTCAGGCTTGTATTTCTATCTTCAGGCTAGTCAGCTCCTCAGGCAGTGCCGAGTTGCATAGGTAGTGTTAGGCGCAATCCACTGCTGCTTTTAGTTGTGTGAGGATAGGTTCAGGTATTGCAGTCTGCAGAGATTCCACGTCTCAGAGCTTGTTCTATTGTTTTTGGGTTGTTGCCATATCACTGTATGTGCGCTGATTACTGCACACTGTGTTGCCTGATAGCACGGCATAACAGTACAAGGAGCCAAAACCAATGATTCTCAATAGAGGGAAAAAAGAAGTCCTGACATCATTTTTTTTTTTTTCCTCAGCTCTGTCTTCAGTGTTTTTTTTTTTTTCCCCCTAGACATTAGAGTGCTTCAGGACACAGCTGTGGACATGGATATTCAGGCTCTGTGCTCCTCAATGGATAATCTCGTTATAAATGTACAAAAGATTCAAGATACAATTGATCAGAAATCTATGCTAGAACCAAGAATTCCTATTCCTGATTTGTTTTTTGGTGACAGAACTAAGTTCCTGAGCTTCAAAAATAATTGTAAGCTATTTCTGGCCTTGAAACCTCATTCTTCTGGTAATCCTATTCAACAGGTTTTGATTATTATTTCTTTTTTGCGCGGCGACCCACAGGACTGGGCGTTTTCTCTTGCGCCAGGAGACCCTGCATTGAGTAATGTTGATGCGTTTTTCCAGGCGCTTGGATTGCTTTACGATGAGCCTAATTCAGTGGATCAGGCTGAGAAAAATTTGCTGGCTTTATGCCAGGGTCAGGATGATGTAGAAGTATATTGTCAGAAATTTAGGAAGTGGTCAGTACTCACTCTGTGGAATGAATCTGCACTGGCGGCTTGGTTCAGAAAGGGTCTCTCTGAAGCTCTTAAGGATGTCATGGTGGGATTTCCTATGCCTGCTGGTTTGAATGAGTCTATGTCCTTGGCCATTCAGATCGGTCGTCGCTTGCGCGAGCGTAAATCTGTGCACCATCTGGCGGTATTGTCTGAGAGTAAACCTGAGCCTATGCAGTGCGACAGGACTATGACTAAAGTTGAACGGCAAGAACACAGACGTCTGAACAGGCTGTGTTTCTACTGTGGTGATTCCACTCATGCTATTTCTAATTGTCCTAAACGCACTAGGCGGTTCGATAGCTCTGCCGTCATTGGTACTGTACAGTCCAAATTCCTTCTGTCCATTGCCTTGATATGCTCTTTGTCATCGTATTCTGTCATGGCGTTTGTGGATTCAGGCGCTGCCCTGAATCTGATGGATTTGGATTATGCTAAACGTTGTGGATTTTTCTTGGAGCCTTTGCGGTGTCCTATTCCGTTGAGAGGAATTGATGCTACACCTTTGGCCAAGAATAAGCCTCAGTACTGGGCCCAGCTGACCATGTGCATGGCTCCTGCACATCAGGAAGTTATTCGCTTTCTGGTACTGCATAATCTGCATGATGTGGTCGTGTTGGGGTTGCCATGGCTACAAACCCATAATCCAGTATTAGATTGGAACTCTATGTCGGTAACCAGCTGGGGTTGTCAGGGAGTACATGGTGATGTTCCATTTTTGTCGATTTCGTCATCCACCCCTTCTGAGGTCCCAGAGTTCTTGTCTGATTATCAGGATGTATTTGAAGAGCCCAAGTCCGATGCTCTACCTCCGCATAGGAATTGTGATTGTGCTATCAATTTGATTCCTGGTAGTAAATTCCCTAAAGGTCGATTATTTAATTTATCCGTGCCTGAACACACCGCTATGCGCAGTTATGTGAAAGAATCCCTGGAGAAGGGACATATTCGCCCATCGTCATCACCATTGGGAGCAGGGTTCTTTTTTGTAGCCAAAAAGGATGGTTCGCTAAGACCGTGTATTGATTACCGCCTTCTTAATAAGATCACTGTTAAGTTTCAGTATCCCTTGCCATTGATATCTGACTTGTTTGCTCGGATTAAGGGGGCTAGTTGGTTTACTAAGATAGATCTTCATGGTGCGTATAATCTGGTGAGAATCAGGCAGGGAGATGAATGGAAAACGGCATTTAATACGCCCGAGGGTCATTTTGAGTATCTGGTGATGCCGTTCGGACTTGCCAATGCTCCATCTGTTTTTCAGTCTTTTATGCATGACATTTTCCGTGAGTATCTGGATAAATTCCTGATTGTTTACTTGGATGACATTTTGATCTTCTCTGATGATTGGGAGTCTCATGTGAAGCAAGTCAGAATGGTTTTCCGGGTACTGCGTGCTAATTCCTTGTTCGTGAAGGGATCAAAGTGTCTCTTCGGTGTGCAGAAAGTTTCATTTTTGGGGTTTATCTTTTCCCCTTCTACTATCGAGATGGATCCGGTTAAGGTCCAGGCCATCCAGGATTGGACTCAGCCGACATCTCTGAAAAGTCTGCAGAAATTCCTGGGCTTTGCTAATTTTTATCGTCGCTTCCTCTGTAATTTTTCTAGCATTGCCAGACCATTGACCGATTTGACCAAGAAGGGTGCTGATTTGGTTAATTGGTCTTCTGCTGCCGTGGAAGCTTTTCAGGAGTTGAAGCGTCGTTTTTGCTGTGCCCCTGTGTTGTGTCAACCAGATGTTTCTCTTCCGTTCCAGGTCGAGGTTGATGCTTCTGAGATTGGAGCAGGGGCGGTTTTGTCACAGAGAGGTTCTGGTTGCTCAGTGTTGAAACCATGTGCTTTCTTTTCCAGGAAATTTTCTGCTGCTGAGCGTAATTATGATGTAGGCAACCGAGAGTTGCTGGCCATGAAGTGGGCATTCGAGGAGTGGCGTCATTGGCTTGAGGGAGCTAAGCATCGCGTGGTGGTATTGACTGATCATAAGAATCTTACTTATCTCGAGTCTGCCAAGCGCTTGAATCCTAGACAGGCCCGTTGGTCGTTATTTTTTGCTCGTTTTGATTTTGTGATTTCGTACCTTCCGGGCTCTAAAAATGTGAAGGCGGATGCTCTGTCTAGGAGTTTTGTGCCCGACTCTCCGGGGTTATCTGAGCCGGCGAGTATCCTCAAGGAAGGAGTCATTGTGTCTGCCATCTCTCCTGATTTGCGGAGAGTGTTGCAGAAATTTCAGGCTAATAAACCTGATCGTTGTCCGGCCGAGAAACTGTTCGTCCCTGATAGGTGGACTAGTAAAGTTATCTCTGAACTTCATTGTTCGGTGCTGGCTGGTCATCCAGGAATCTTTGGTACCAGAGAGTTAGTGGCTAGATCCTTCTGGTGGCCATCTCTGTCACGGGATGTGCGTGCTTTTGTGCAGTCCTGTGGGATTTGTGCTAGGGCTAAGCCCTGCTGTTCACGTGCCAGTGGGTTGCTTTTGCCCTTGCCGGTCCCGAAGAGGCCTTGGACACATATTTCGATGGATTTCATTTCTGACCTTCCCGTTTCTCAAAAGATGTCGGTCATTTGGGTGGTCTGTGATCGCTTTTCTAAAATGGTCCATCTGGTGCCCTTGGTTAAATTGCCTTCCTCCTCTGATTTGGTGCCTTTGTTCTTCCAGCATGTGGTTCGTTTGCATGGCATTCCTGAGAATATTGTTTCTGACAGAGGTTCCCAGTTTGTCTCGAGGTTCTGGCGAGCCTTTTGTGGTAGGATGGGCATTGACCTATCTTTTTCCTCGGCCTTCCATCCTCAGACTAATGGCCAGACCGAACGAACCAATCAGACCTTGGAAACATATCTGAGATGTTTTGTTTCTGCTGACCAGGATGATTGGGTGTCATTTTTGCCGTTGGCTGAGTTCGCCCTTAATAATCGGGCCAGCTCGGCTACCTTGGTCTCTCCATTTTTCTGCAATTCTGGGTTCCATCCTCGTTTCTCTTCAGGACAGGTTGAGTCTTCGGACTGTCCTGGTGTGGATTCTGTGGTGGACAGGTTGCAGCAGATCTGGACTCAGGTAGTGGACAATTTGACCTTGTCCCAGGAGAAGGCTCAGCTTTTCGCTAATCGTAGACGCCGTGTGGGTCCCCGACTTCGTGTTGGGGATCTGGTTTGGTTATCTTCTCGTCATATTCCTATGAAGGTTTCCTCTCCTAAATTTAAACCTCGTTTTATTGGTCCGTATAGGATTTCTGAGATTCTCAATCCGGTGTCTTTTCGTCTGACCCTCCCAGACTCCTTTTCCATACATAATGTATTCCATAGGTCGTTGTTGAGAAGATACGTGGCACCTATGGTTCCATCTGTGGAGCCTCCTGCCCCTGTTTTGGTGGAGGGGGAATTGGAGTATATTGTGGAGAAAATTTTGGATTCTCGTGTCTCTAGACGGAAACTCCAGTATCTGGTCAAATGGAAGGGTTATGCTCAGGAGGATAATTCCTGGGTTTTTGCCTCTGATGTCCATGCCCCAGATCTTGTTCGTGCCTTTCATGTGGCTCATCCTGGTCGGCCTGGGGGTTCTGGTGAGGGTTCAGTGACCCCTCCTCAAGGAGGGGGTACTGTTGTGAATTCTGTGGCTGAATTCACTCCTGTGGTCACAAGTGGTATTGCAGCCTCTGGGCTTCCTCCCTCAGGTGTTTTGGTGAGCTCGTTGGCTGCCTTGCTATTTAACTCCACCTGAGTCTGTCTTCCTTGCTCCTTGTCAATGTTCCAGTGTTGGATCTGAGCTACTGCATCTTTCCTGTGGCCTGCTGCTCTGCTAGTTAAGTGTTACTTTGTTTTTGTTTCCGTTTTTTCTGTCCAGCTGTGCTATTCTCTTTTGCTGGAAGCTCTGAGACGCAAAGGGTGCACCGCCGTGCCGTTAGTTCGGCACGGTGGGTCTTTTTGCCCCCCTTTGCGTGGTTCTGCTTTAGGGTTTTTTGTAGACTGCATAGTTCTCTTTGCTATCCTCGCTCTGTCTAGAATATCGGGCCTCACTTTGCTGAATCTATTTCATTCCTACGTTTTGTCTTTTCATCTTGCTAACAGTCATTATATGTGGGGGGCTGCCTATTCCTTTGGGGTATTTCTCTGAGGCAAGTCAGGCTTGTATTTCTATCTTCAGGCTAGTCAGCTCCTCAGGCAGTGCCGAGTTGCATAGGTAGTGTTAGGCGCAATCCACTGCTGCTTTTAGTTGTGTGAGGATAGGTTCAGGTATTGCAGTCTGCAGAGATTCCACGTCTCAGAGCTTGTTCTATTGTTTTTGGGTTGTTGCCATATCACTGTATGTGCGCTGATTACTGCACACTGTGTTGCCTGATAGCACGGCATAACACTGCTGGCCGCATGCCAGGGAGCAGAGGAGGGAGGAGAAGCAGAGATCCCATCCTGACAGCATGGTGCCGGCACAAAGCGAGAGTCCCGACGGGGACCCTGCAAAGGCACGGGAACCGGACCGGGTGTAACATTCGGTAAATGCACTCAGTACTTGGTCGGGCTCCTTTTGCATCAATTACTGCATCAATGCGGCATGGCATGGAGGTGATCAGCCTGTGGCACTGCTGAGGGGTTATGGAAGCCCAGGTCGCTTTGATAGCAGCCTTCAGCTCGTCTGCATTGTTGGGTCTGGTGTCTCTCATCTTCCTCTTGACAATACTCCATAGATTCTCTATGGGGTTAAGGTCAGGTGAGTTTGCGGCCAATCAAGCCCAGTGATACTGTTGTTTTTACACCAGGTATTGGTACTTTTGGCAGTGTGGACAGGGACCAAGTCCTGCTGGAGAATGACATTTCCATCTCCAAACATTTGTTTGGTGATCTCAAAACATTTAAGTTTCTTATTTTTAGGGACTCTATAGCGACAGGGTCTGTTCCGCAGGACTGGCGCATAGCAAATGTGGTGCCAATATTCAAAAAGGGCTCTAAAAGTGAACCTGGAAATTATAGGCCAGTAAGTCTAACCTCTATTGTTGGTAAAATATTTGAAGGGTTTCTGAGGGATGTTATTCTGGATTATCTCAATGAGAATAACTGTTTAACTCCATATCAGCATGGGTTTATGAGAAATCGCTCCTGTCAAACCAATCTAATCAGTTTTTATGAAGAGGTAAGCTATAGACTGGACCACGGTGAGTCATTGGACGTGGTATATCTCGATTTTTCCAAAGCGTTTGATACCGTGCCGCACAAGAGGTTGGTACACAAAATGAGAATGCTTGGTCTGGGGGAAAATGTGTGTAAATGGGTTAGTAACTGGCTTAGTGATAGAAAGCAGAGGGTGGTTATAAATGGTATAGTCTCTAACTGGGTCGCTGTGACCAGTGGGGTACCGCAGGGGTCAGTATTGGGACCTGTTCTCTTCAACATATTCATTAATGATCTGGTAGAAGGTTTACACAGTAAAATATCGATATTTGCAGATGATACAAAACTATGTAAAGCAGTTAATACAAGAGAAGATAGTATTCTGCTACAGATGGATCTGGATAAGTTGGAAACTTGGGCTGAAAGGTGGCAGATGAGGTTTAACAATGATAAATGTAAGGTTATACACATGGGAAGAGGGAATCAATATCACCATTACACACTGAACGGGAAACCACTGGGTAAATCTGACAGGGAGAAGGACTTGGGGATCCTAGTTAATGATAAACTTACCTGGAGCAGCCAGTGCCAGGCAGCAGCTGCCAAGGCAAACAGGATCATGGGGTGCATTAAAAGAGGTCTGGATACACATGATGAGAGCATTATACTGCCTCTGTACAAATCCCTAGTTAGACCGCACATGGAGTACTGTGTCCAGTTTTGGGCACCGGTGCTCAGGAAGGATATAATGGAACTAGAGAGAGTACAAAGGAGGGCAACAAAATTAATAAAGGGGATGGGAGAACTACAATACCCAGATAGATTAGCGAAATTAGGATTATTTAGTCTAGAAAAAAGACGACTGAGGGGCGATCTAATAACCATGTATAAGTATATAAGGGGACAATACAAATATCTCGCTGAGGATCTGTTTATACCAAGGAAGGTGACGGGCACAAGGGGGCATTCTTTGCGTCTGGAGGAGAGAAGGTTTTTCCACCAACATAGAAGAGGATTCTTTACTGTTAGGGCAGTGAGAATCTGGAATTGCTTGCCTGAGGAGGTGGTGATGGCGAACTCAGTCGAGGGGTTCAAGAGAGGCCTGGATGTCTTCCTGGAGCAGAACAATATTGTATCATACAATTATTAGGTTCTGTAGAAGGACGTAGATCTGGGGATTTATTATGATGGAATATAGGCTGAACTGGATGGACAAATGTCTTTTTTCGGCCTTACTAACTATGTTACTATGTTACTATGTTACTAAGTGTGACAAACATGCTAAATAATAGGAAATCAGGAAGGGGCAAACACTTTTTCACACAACTGTGGATAATAGATAGATAATAGATTTATAGATAGATGCATCCTAGGGTCACACTTCCAGTAGGTTTTGGTTTTCTCTCTATTTGCAGTTCTTGGTTTCTTAATTTTTAGTTAGAAACAGATCGAGATGAAAGAAGTTCAGAAATCATCTTGAGAAATATTTTCTGATTTTTTAGCAAAGCACAACTGACAGGAGCACAGAGCGTAATATACAGACATCCCACAGCCGCCATATTACAGCCCTTTATGGATGGCATTCACCTTACAGGACACTCATTCCTTTGTCTTGGAAGTGGCAGCTGCTCCAATTGGTTTTCTCTCTCCTTGGGACCAGAGGCCATAAATGAGGTCCACAGGGGGATAATGCAGCCCTTGAATTTGCAGTTGGGTACCACTGATAGAGAAGAAGATATCCTTTATGTATTCACATCTCGATTATGACGTCTCTTACAATCTATAGTTTTAAAAGTAAATACAAAAATAAACAAAAAAACACAGTAAAAGAAGAGTACGAGACACTATTGTGTGAAGTGTGATTTTTCTCTCAGGATTGTTTGATCTGCAGGTCTGAGCTAAGATTCTGGGGTTCTAGACCCCAGGTTACACTGTTTATTTTTTACCTTACCTTTGACATTAGTGTCGTTCTTTAAACATCTCCTCTCTTCTGGAATTTTTTTCTTTTTTTTGTTTGTGTTACATGGCTTGAGAAGAGATAAAAGTCAACTGTCTCCTCTACCTTTTCGCTTTAAAATATTCCTCAGAACTTTCGCCAATGTTTCAGAAAATGTTAACAGAAGGCTGAAGTCTTTAAACTTTTCCACTTTTTTCTTTCCTTCTATCTATCTGAAGGGCAGGAGAGTATAGATAGCTCTATGGTGTTTTTGAAGTGCACCTTATAATATAATCTATTATAATAATGATTTTTCATATCACAGTCCTTTGGTCCGCGCTGCACACTGAGTGGTGTTAATTCCTTTCCGCCAAAGGAGATTAAAGATTGTACAAGACTTGAATGTAACGCACTGATACATCGAATATCTCCAGTGTTAAGAAAAGGCAAGAAGGGAATTGCTCAATATTTCTGGATTTTCTGTTGCTGACAGAATATGACAAATGGAAGAAGCTACAGAGTCTCAAAAACTAATGACACCGTTATGTAGACTTTAAATACGTATCCCTTGACCCAGTTGACAAATATATTTGATGGATACTTTTTATACGGAAGAAAATCCGTGAGAGTTTGTGGAGAAGGAAACAACAAGATGCAACCTCAATAATGACAAAGACAACTATGTGAGGCCCCTAGAAAAATGATTATTGGACTCCTGTTGCACAAGAATAAGGGCATTCTGACAAAGCGATGGAAAACATATGGTGTATAGATAGTAAGAGCAATTATAATTTCAGGACACATTAACTATGACACCTCGGGCCCGAAAAAAAAATTACACATCCAATGTCTCAAAGACTTTATCAATTGACATTTGAGTTCAGGAACAATGATTCATTGGCAACAGTTGTCCCAGAAATATTGTACATTGCAAAGTAAAGCAATGAGCAATGATATTTTGATTTCTGGTGTGTAAAAAAAAAAAAAAAGACTACCGAATACTGATGGCTCCAAAACAATGATGTCACGGGGCTATCACGACAGAGAGGTTCCAGAGAACCGCAGCGCTCTGGGCCTCGTTCACACACAGTGAACAGAAGCTCTTCTCCTGTGTCCTGACCTGGCTGCTTTGTGCCAGCAGCGCAGGAGTTAATCTGGTTGCTGAGTTGCTGTGAGCTGGGTCTCTCAGCTGAAGGTGATTTTGTAATCTCCTCCTCTATATAGACCCAGCCTTGACTTCAGCTATTGTCAGTGATCAGTTCAGCTGCCTGGCTTGGAGGTTGAAGGAGCGTGGTGTATTAGGAGTTTGGAGGTTTATTTACAGAGATTGGTGTCTGCTGTTTTGGTTGCATGTTAAACCTGTTTTCCTTCCTAGTTTTTTCCTTCTCTTCCCTTCTCTGTGTTACTTCTGTGGTTGTGTGAGCATTTGGTGAGTTTGAGACTTTTTAGTTACCTTGTCTGTATACCCTGTTTATTGTTGTATTTATACACTGCTGCAGTCCACCTCCTTTGGGGGGTGAGGGGGCCATTGATAGGGCCTGCACAGGAGACAGGGATATGCTGGCGGCTCAGGCCTCCTAACCATCATAGGTACCCCTGAGATAAGGGAAAGTCAGGGCCCCATTATAGTGGCAGGGACAGGTGCGGGTCCCAGTAGGCTGTCCTGCCCCTTTATTGCCATTAACGGCGTGACAAATGATATTCGGAGAGTTATCGCCAACATATAGCAGCATATTAATCCTTAATGTCCCAGAAAAATGAGAGACTGACACTTTTTATTATTATTTATTTATTTAGCACCATTGAGTTCATGGTGCTGTACGTGAGAAAGGGGTTACGTACATTATAACATACGTTATAGATATCGTTTACAGTAAACAAATGTACAATGACAGACTGGTACAGAGGGGAGAGGAAAAGTAATATATTGGCAAAAGATGGTCAAACAAAACAGAACACTGACAAGCGACTACAAAAACCATTGATACCTGGAATGAAAGAAAAATTATAAATTCAGGACCCAGCAACAATGGCAATTTGAGCCCAAGAACAAGACCTCTCCCAAGAGCAATAGTTCTCCAAAACTTGATGTCACGAAAACATGATTGATTGATGCACGACTTCAGGAACAATGAAGAGTTGACAACAGTTGTCAAAGTTAAATCGAAAATTGATACCTGGTACCCCCCAAAAAATCACCACCGTATTGCCACATCATCCCCTGCGGTTACGGAAAAAAGGTAGCTCAGCACTTGAGGCCAGAAGAAATGATTCCTTTGCAACAGATGTCCCAAAAAATGATACATTGACATTTAAAGTCAAGAAGTATGAAACATTGTTCTTAATGTGAAGTCAAGAAAAATGACGACCTAATTCACAAGGGCCCAGAGCAATTTCACTCTGACAGTTCTTGTCCAAGAACAATGACGAACCCAATCCTTAAAGTCACAAATACATGGTAACTTTAGCACTTAATGATTTTTTTTTTTGCTTCTTCTTGAGGTCTCCACGCTAAGTTTTGCCTTTTATTTATTTCATTCAGTTTCCATAGCGTAGGTTTTACTTTAGTGAAAAAGAAAATAACAAAGAGGATAAATGTTCAGGTGGCGAATCTGCTGTGACTGCGGGGCAATGTTGGTAGCGACACAATAATACTGTACTTGGCTCGACATTGTTTGGAAGATAGAGAAATAGAAAAGCAAACAAACACAAGTTATACAGCAGCGTTCTGCCAGCACTGCGATGTGGGCACGCCGTGAATCTCAGGATGCTTTGTTTTCCATTACTGCCATATACACTAATATGTAGACTTTACTTATACAACCGAGGTTCTTAGAACATATTTTGTTCAAATTGTGTCAACCCATCTGCCACAACAAAGTATCCTCGTAAAGATGAGTGCAAAGACTAACAAGGGGATGAGGACCCTTGATGCATGTTTTGCGCTTGCATGTTTTGGCTAATTTTTGCAATCTTTTTGCAGGTTGCATTCTGCTCTTGAGATGATGAGGGAGAGTGGGGTGAACTTAGAAGGTAATGGCTGCCCTGATCCAAAAGTCTGGACATCATCGATAGGTTGGCAGCCAGCACTACGTGTAGCCATGTGACTGCATCCACTCTCCATGGATGATGGGAGTGTCAGTGACTGTTCATCAGTATATTGCATTTTTCATTAACTAGTAAAAATATGAGTTTTAGGGCTCATACTCACTAGCGAGAAACTCGGATGAGTCACGTCAATAGCCGGCGCTGCACCCGGCACCCAGACCGGAATGTACGGATGCATAGGAATACATGCAGCCACACACTCCGCTCCTGAGCGCCGGGTATTGACGTGCGAGACTCATCTGAGTTTCTCGCAGGTGAGTATGAGCCCTTATTGTTAATCTTTACCCCGTATGGGGTTGTCTAAGTGCTGTGACCCACAATCGTCATCTGTCCACTGGTCGGTTCTGATATTAGAGCTCAGTAATATTCACTTTAACCAAGTGGAGATGCAATACCAAACACGACCAATGGACAAGTGTTTCCCTGTCTTAGAATAAAAGCAAACATGTTTTTCCAATCCTAGACAATCCCTTTAAGAAGCTTCTAAACTTCAGCGGCATTGACTTTGTTTTCTTGATGTGAGTCCTGATACAACACGTAGGATATGAATAGTACAAGGAACCTGCATTTGTGAAGGGAGAATCACTTTAGCTTCTGTTATGGCGACGGAACGTTTCCCAGAGGTGAATTTTTCCTTCATTGATTAATGGGTCGCAGTAAGGTCATGGAGAAATTAGCAGGGATTTTAATTTGCAAATTGCTATGCAAATCTATGGCTTTGGGGGCCAAGTTGTGAATTTCTCTGACGGACCTGTTAGCACAGACATCCTGGTACAAGCAGCAGTTTTTATGAAATCGCCATGATGGGAGCATTATGGGACATTCTCTGCTGTTATACATGTCAGGGAATATACAATTCGTCTATTCATTGCTTCGCGAATAAGGCGTCTTATAATAAATACAAATATTCCGGTGGATTCCAGGTTATTATTGTGGACGGGTTTATGCTGCAGAAATCAGAGTCCAAACTAAGAAGATGAAGATAAAATTTGTAAAGTTGTGACTATAGGGAGATAAAAAGAGCTTTATTCTGGTCAGAATATTCCCATTGAAGACATCTATGGCATCTTCAGTCTGATACACGAGGATCTCAGCTCCGAGAGTGACATGTCTCTCCATAATGGAGGTCCTCTGACTCGTGTTCACCTGGTGGCGAGGTTATTGACCATCACATCCAGGGGGAGAATCAGTTTGGCAGTCTCTCTATTCACACCTGTTTTGCTTTTTTATTTTGTGAACAGCCTTCAGCTTGATCTCGATCTATGACAACTTGATGGATGAACGCTTTGTAGGAGGATCCATGTTGTACAAGCCTAGATAGGTCAACAGGGTCTTCTCCACTATTGTCTTGATAGTATCAAGCCATTGGGTTGCTGGTCTCCCTCTTCGCCTTCTTCCTTCTATTGTTATAACCAGAATGTCTTTCTCCATGGTTGGCGGAATAGAAGGAACAAGTCAAAAAGGAAGACTAGCTTCATTTCTGTAGGAGCCATGAAAACAATCGAACAAAAGTTTTTTTCTTAATATGCCATGAAAGTACCAAAATGGGAAAACCCCAAGGAAAAAGGGATATTTCCTGAAGCCCTTCAATTTTTGGACATCACAGAGGGGAATCACTTTGTTCGCTAATTGAAGTTGAGCAAGTGCGATGGTAGACAAAGAGGCAGAGAGGTGTACTCTAGTGATTGTTGGGGTCACAAACTACAAACCTCCACCACGGAGAATCTCTTTTATGTCACTATAAGATGGTGGGATGACACTCTTCTAAAAATTATCAACTTAATATAGTTATTTACCTTTCAAATCTACACAGCCGGTCTCTGGAGTTACCACAATGTCTCCTGTTCCAACAAGACATCCTTAAAGGTTTTTTCCAGGCTGCACATAAATTTCTGCAGTTAAGGTACCGTCACACTTAGCGACGCTGCAGCGATACCGACAACGATCCGGATCGCTGCAGCGTCGCTGTTTGGTCGCTGGAGAGCTGTCACACAGACCGCTCTCCAGCGACCAACGATCCCGAGGTCCCCGGTAACCAGGGTAAACATCGGGTAACTAAGCGCAGGGCCGCGCTTAGTAACCCGATGTTTACCCTGGTTACCAGCGTAAAAAAACAAACAGTACATACTTACATTCAGCTGTCTGTCCCTTGCCGTCTGGTTCCTGCACTGACTGCTGGCCGCAAAGTGAAAGTGAAAGCACAGCACAGCGGTGAGTCACACAGCGGTGACTCACCGCTGTGGCTGTGCTCTGCTTTCACTTTATGGCCAGCAGTCAAGGCAGGAACCAGACGGCAAGGGACAGACAGCTGAATGTAAGTATGTACTGTTTGTTTTTTTACGCTGGTAACCAGGGTAAACAGCGGGTTACTAAGCGCGGCCCTGCGCTTAGTTACCCGATGTTTACCCTGGTTACCAGTGAAGACATCGCTGAATCGGTGTCACACACGCCGATTCAGCGATGTCTGCGGGGAGTCCAGCGACGAAATAAAGTTCTGGACTTTCTTCCCCGACCAGCGATCTCCCAGCAGGGGCCTGATCGCTGCTGCCTGTCACACTGGACGATATCGCTAGCGAGGACGCTGCAACGTCACGGATCGCTAGCGATATCGTCTAGTGTGACAGTACCTTTACTCTGTGACTGATGATGGCCGAATCCTGGTGGTGCACAACATTCACACTGTAATGATCGACCTTTATTTCCATCTCATGTGATTTGCATAGCTGAGGTCATGTACTGACTAGCTTCTCATCTGCTTCTCTCAATGGAGCATTTAAAAGAAGTAGGAAAAGTTGCAAGTCGGGCTCACCAATGCAAATCACATAGTTGTATATTATATGATAAATATAATATACTAGCAAAATGCCCTCAGCTTCACTCGCAGAAAATTATACGTTAAATTGTTGACTACGCCCATGTATGAAAGAAGTGGTTAGGGAGGTAGACCTAAGGGTGGCAAACTGACTTTGCCATTTGAGCAACACATACCAGGCAATTCCAAGTTAAACTTTTTTGCTTGACAATGTTCACATATTACGTCCATTTAGCCTATAATGATTGTCAGATGTGACAATTAGTCCTGAATTTTGTCATAGTGAAAAGCTTTTAAACTAAAGTCAGCCTGCCTTCGTCTTTGCATAAATTGCATATGTCTTTTGCGGTCATTTTGACAATGTTCATCCTTTTGTTCAGGAGTTTCCACATCCCTTGATTCAGCCTGTCTCATCCGATTCTCCTGAAGTCGACATTCCCGGTGTTCAAGTGTTTCAGCTTCCCTTGATTCAGCCTGTCTTATCCGATTCTCCTGATGACATCATTCCTGGGGTTCAGATGTTTCAGCTTCCCTTGATTCAGCCTGTCTCATCCGATTCTCCTGATGACATCATTCCCGGTGTTCAGATGTTTCAGCTTCCCTTGATTCAGCTTGTGTCATCTGATTCTCCTGAAGACATCATTCCCGGTGTTCAGATGTTTCAGCTTCCCTTGATTCAGCCTGTGTCATCTGATTCTCCTGATGACATCATTCCCGGTGTTCAGATGTTTCAGCTTCCCTTGATTCAGCCTGTCTTATCCGAGTCTCCTGATGACACCATTCCCGGTGTTCAGATGTTTCAGCTTCCCTTGATTCAGCTTGTCTTATCCGAGTCTCCTGATGACACCATTCCCGGTGTTCAGATGTTTCAGCTTCCCTTGATTCAGCCTGTCTCATCCGATTCTCCTGATGACATCATTCCCGGTGTTCAGATGTTTCAGCTTCCCTTGATTCAGCCTGTCTTATCCGAGTCTCCTGATGACATAATTCCCGGTGTTCAGATGTTTCAGCTTCCCTTGATTCAGCATGTCTCATCCGTTTCTCCTGAAGACGACATTCCCGGTGTTCAGATATTTCAGCTTCCCTTGATTCAGCCTGTCTCATCCGATTCTCCTGATGACATCATTCCCGGTGTTCAGATGTTTCAGCTTCCCTTAATTCAGCCTGTGTCATCTGATTCTCCTGATGACATCATTCCTGGGGTTCAGATGTTTCAGCTTCCCTTGATTCAGCCTGTCTCATCCGATTCTCCTGATGACATCATTCCTGGTGTTCAGATGTTTCAGCTTTCCTTGATTCAGCCTGTCTTATCCGATTCTCCTGATGACGACATTCCCGGTGTTCAGATGTTTCAGCTTCCCTTGATTCAGCCTGTCTCATCCGATTCTCCTGATGACATCATTCCCGGTGTTCAGATGTTTCAGCTTCCCTTGATTCAGCCTGTCTCATCCGATTCTCCTGATGACATCATTCCTGGGGTTCAGATGTTTCAGCTTCCCTTGATTCAGCCTGTCTCATCCGATTCTCCTGATGACATCATTCCTGGTGTTCAGATGTTTCAGCTTCCCTTGATTCAGCCTGTCTCATCCGATTCTCCTGATGACATGATTCCTGGGGTTCAGATGTTTCAGCTTCCCTTGATTCAGCCTGTCTTATCCGATTCTCCTGATGACATGATTCCTGGGGTTCAGATGTTTCAGCTTCCCTTGATTCAGCCTGTCTCATCCGATTCTCCTGATGACATCATTCCCGGTGTTCAGATGTTTCAGCTTCCCTTGATTCAGCCTGTCTCATCCGATTCTCCTGATGACATGATTCCTGGGGTTCAGATGTTTCAGCTTCCCTTGATTCAGCCTGTCTTATCCGATTCTCCTGATGACATGATTCCTGGGGTTCAGATGTTTCAGCTTCCCTTGATTCAGCCTGTCTCATCTGATTCTCCTGATGACATGATTCCTGGGGTTGAGATGTTTCAGCTTCCCTTGATTCAGCCTGTCTCATCTGATTCTCCTGATGACATCATTCCTGGGGTTCAGATGTTTCAGATTCCCTTGATTCAGCCTGTCTCATCTGATTCTCCTGATGACATCATTCCCGGTGTTCAGATGTTTCAGCTTCCCTTGATTCAGCCTGTCTTATCCGATTCTCCTGATGACATCATTCCTGGGGTTCAGATGTTTCAGCTTCCCTTGATTCAGCCTGTCTCATCTGATTCTCCTGATGACATAATTCCCGGTGTTCAGATGTTTCAGCTTCCCTTGATTCAGCCTGTCTTATCCGATTCTCCTGATGACATCATTCCTGGGGTTCAGATGTTTCAGCTTCCCTTGATTCAGCCTGTCTCATCCGATTCTCCTGATGACGATTCCTGGGGTTCAGATGTTTCAGATTCCCTTGATTCAGCCTGTCTCATCCGATTCTCCTGATGACATGATTCCTGGGGTTCAGATGTTTCAGCTTCCCTTGATTCAGCCTGTCTTATCCGATTCTCCTGATGACATGATTCCTGGGGTTCAGATGTTTCAGCTTCCCTTGATTCAGCCTGTCTCATCTGATTCTCCTGATGACATCATTCCCGGTGTTCAGATGTTTCAGCTTCCCTTGATTCAGCCTGTCTTATCCGATTCTCCTGATGACGATTCCTGGGGTTCAGATGTTTCAGATTCCCTGGATTCAGCCTGTCTCATCCAATTCTCCTGATGACATCATTCCCGGTGTTCAGATGTTTCAGCTGATTGAGATAGTTTGCTGTTTCAGCTGTTGGATTAACTTGCCCAACACTTGGTCATTTTTTTGGGGGGCTCCATTTAAAAAAACAGTCCTTATTATTATGACTCTTAGTATTCCCACTTGTCAGAGATCGAATAGGTGAATCTATGTATAAAGCAGAAAACATGCATCCTGAGGAATCTCAAATCTCAGTTGTGAAAACTGCCCACAGTCCGACTGTTCTAGTTCTCCATAGCAACCAGAGCTCAGTTTTCACTTTACCTCAGCAGCTTCAATGATGAAAGCTGCAGTCTGGTTGCTATAGGCAACCAGAACGATCTTACTGTGAGGCAATTTTTATAAATGAGGCCTCAGTTACTTCTACAACAGCCATTGCTATAATTACAGACTTTAGAGCGACTTATCAGGTTGCCCCACCTTAGAAACTATATGACTTGGTTCCCCTTTAAGAGCGACTCTTTGGCCGCTGCTGCTTTAATTCTATAAGAACCTTTGGGCAAAATCTGTGGTTTTGCATTGAATTCAAAGACGCCCATTTTCTCCTTTTTTTTCTGTAGAGGCTACATTCGGGGGCCCAAATCTCGTGAAGGTGGGAGATTTCGAGTTTTAATGTCCGCAGAAATTTTAGTCTGGTGTTAACGACGGGCCGTGAAAAATTTCACTCAATTCCGGGGAAAATGTGGTTTTGTATTCAACATGCTCCACACACAGATTTTCTGTTTTATATACAGATTACCAAAAATGAATTATTATAATTAATATAACGTGATGCAAAACATAAAATTACAAATAATAGAAAAATAAAACATTAATAAAACCTCCTTTAAAAAAAGAAACTAACCTCCATATTTTTTTTTACAAAATTAATCCATTAATGTAACTAATATTAATTAATAAATATAAATTAATAGTAGAAAATAATAATCTCTCACAGAAAAAAAAACATTTTTCTCCCATTATTATATTTTTACCAATATATGTCAAATATTCCCACGACACTGCATGGATGAGATCTGCTCCTGCTTCCAATAATTTGCTCACCGACATATATTTTTCCTCTACGAGACAAACAACAACACAACAGGACTTGACACTGAGTTATCCGCGGCACTCGGAGAATTTGCCTTGTAATACGCTGAGATAATAATAATAATGATACAGATTCTGCCCCGGGCGATGAAATGGAAATAAATGCCCCGGACTCGCTCTACAACCCGTCTCCTCTCTTCCCATCGACTTCTGGCTTGCCCTATGACCACGCGATGATCTTTAAATAATCCCATTAGTATAAAATGGATATTTCTGTTTTTTATTTTTTTCCCTTTCCATTTGCGCCGGCGATCACTTATTGTAATTATCTGCAGAAAGCATCAGTTTTAGGAAATTGAGCTTTGTCATATCGAGCACCAGACGCGTTTTTTGAAAAGCTGAGAGCTCATTATACTTCAGACAGATGATTAAACTGAAATCACATTACGGCTACTCAATACTCTTGGCCCCGTTAAGTTCAGTAACACAAATTGTTTCATTAATAGTCACCGATGGGCGATTTTATTAACTGACAATAAGTTGCTCGAAGAGACATCGAAAAGGAAAAAAATACAAAATGTTCGTGGTAGCACGTTCTCTCCGAGCGGGATGTGGGCGACAGATGCAGGCGATTGCGCCCAGTCTGCTCCGTCATTTCGACTCCAGATGGGTTTTCGTTTCTTAGCCTTCGTGCAACTTCACGACTTAATTATATGGGGTTTTTCTTCTTTTTTCTTTACTTTTTAGATTTTGAGCAAATACAATTAGGAGCAGCTAACAATGAACTCTTTCGTTTCAGAGGACTAACCCTCGGGCCTTGAGCATTTTTTTCTAATTTTGGGGGCGAAGTTAAAGTCAAATGAGGATGCTAATAAAAAGGAAAAATGGCATCATTCTCTTTAATTTGGCAACAGTCCTGGTAAAAGCTGAAAAAAAAACATGTGAAACAAGTTCTTAAAGTGAAACTCTGAGAAAATCTTTACTAAAATGGAGGTACTGTGGTCATATAAGACGCAGGAACAGCTAATTACTATACCTTGATCTAAAAATGAGTAAATTAATTCAAGGAAAATCAAATTTGCCTCAATTTATGCAAAAATAAAATAAATAAATACATTTTTTGATTTGTTTTGAGTCATGGCTGACTGCCAGCTAGTGAGAAGGGCCAAAAAAATGGGTAAAAAAAAGGTTATACTCACCTCTTCTTGAGAATGGGGAGTTCTTACCACACTGCTGTGTTTCTACAATCGGCTCTTCTGTCTTTTATCTTCTTTCTTCTGTCTTCATTCTTCACTTTCAGATGAGTCTTCCATCCACTAGACCTCAAGTCATCGTATGGGCTGCAGCGCATGACATTGATGTGCATTCTGCTACATGCAACCACATGGGATAGGGACACACATTGACTTGTGGTGTGCGCCAAGTGCCGAAGTTGGGTCTAGAGCAGTGGTCCTCAACCTGTAGCTCGGGAGCCACATGTGGCTCACGTGCCTGTGATGTGTGGCTCGCGGCTGCCTGCCAGCTTGGTGCATTAGCACCAGGTGTAAATAATAAATAAGAGCAGATCTCAAAAGGGTGACTTTTGTGTGTAGCCCTGTACAGAAGAGAAGATCTGAATGTGGGCGAGATAGGAAACCGTGGAGCGTGGCATACTGCCTTGGTGTGATTTCAGTGGAAAAGCTTTGGTTGTCATTATACCAGTAATGGAAGATCTCGGTGTCACTACTGTGAGTGGGGAAAGAGCTGGTTGTGGCTCGCGACCATCTCTCAAAGCTAAATGTGGCTCACGACCTTCTTTCATAGCTGGATGTGGCCCTCAACGTCAGAAAGGTTGGGGACCTCTGGTCAAGAGAATGGAAGACCTGGCCAGAATAGAATAGAAGTCTAGCATAATGATAAAAGACAGAAAGAAGAGCTTGACAGAGGACCAGTAGCAGCTAGACAGGTATGGAGAGGATAGAGGAGTGGTCAGAATATGATCTTTAACTCTTCCCTCAGAGGAATTGGGTTTAAAAAAGGAAACCATAAACTCATCTTGCCCCCATCTGTCCTGCTGGAACCACAATGCCTCACCTCGCTACTAATCTCCTTTGGTTGCTTCATGTTTGGTCTTCACTTTAATTCATCTCCTCTCTTCGTGACTTCTGACGCTCAACAGGCCCTATGAGAAGTCATGATTTCTGTTTCCTGGTGACTTGAGGCATAGTCAGTGCCAGAGGTACAGAAAACTGAAGATGGAGAAGACTGGAGCTGGAGCAAGAAAGCAAGCCAGCATAGGACCGGTTGGGGTGCTTCGGCACCTTCGTGGTTCCCATATATTTACTTTGGAGCAGCTTAAATGACAAAAAAAATTTGGTTAAAAAAATCTGAATTTTTCAAGTCAAAAAAAAAAATTGTATGAGATCCAGGCAAGACCTACAGATGAAATTAGAGCCTTACATTGACAGATTTAGCTAAAAATCATTTTCAATTTTAATGCAGGGTAATTGTGGAATTTTTGTTACATCTTACCCAAAGAATTACCGTCCCCCAAATATTCATAGAACACATTTATCATAATAACCCTAAAAAATGTGTAGACTTTCCCAGCCTCCATTATAGGAGACACAAGTTACTTTTTCCATTGTTTGTTCAGATTTATGGGTGGCAGGTCCATTTTCATTTCAAAAGCAATTAAGGAAAAAGAGAAAAAAAGAGAAAAAAACGACCATATTGCGATATTTCCATTTGTTATCTTTAATTGCTTCAATTTCTATTACCATTTAGATTCAAATGAGTAAATTAAACTAAACATAGATGTTTTTTCTTTTTATTTTTTTTTAAACAAAACTATTTAAATAAATCCAAAGGACAATTATTTGATGCCAAATGTAATTTGCCACCGTTGCTAAGTTACTATTATCCACTCTATATTTAAACCGTAAACAAATTGTACTCGGCAAAGACATCTGAAAAAGATTGAGAGGCGGTGAAAAAAAAAGATTTACCTCTGCCTTTCTTTATATTTTCAGATCTTTTCAGACAGAACTCGTGAATTCTTGAATGTTACTAATTACGGTTTCAAGCTTTTGTGTTGATAAACAAAACCTACTTAAAATTCTTTAGGGATTAAAAAAATGGTTTGTCGAACCCTGTTAAAAAAAAAAAACATCTCTGACAAGTTACAGCTCTAGGCTTATTGACCCTTCAGGTGATTATCTAGGAATTGACAGGGCTGTCGACAAAATGCCTAGGAATTATCACTTCTGGATCCTGATTTAGAATTATCCTTTAGCATTCCCGTCGTCCTTTTGTTCTTATGGGTTGTTGTATTTAATATTTTTGTTTGCTGTGATCTAGATGGAATTAAGTGTTTTGCTTAATTTCATGTCTATTAAAATTTCCCAGCAGTGCATAAAATATAGTTATATGTGGTGCTTTCATAAGTTTATATATGTATGATAGCATGGATAACGTGAGACACAACTTCTGCCCGTGAGCACCAATACAGAACTCAACCCAAACCACAGAGTTTCGGAAGCCATCCCACAGAGGTCAGACTCTTCTATCGTCAAGTTCTCTACAGGTCAAACACCGTTTCAATAGACTAATTCCCAAGTGGGCAATTCTCAGTGTTAGGTGTTTAACGGACTTAGCCACATTTCCAATTGGAAACTTACCAAATGGACAAGCCTCAGGTCCAGATGTTCTGCAGTCCAAACGTAGTTTCAAGAGACAACATCACAGTAGACGGGCAAAAATCCCAAATATTCAATAGGCAATTTCAAATTAGAAGAGGTAATTTTCCAATTGAACTGTCTTTAGGCCCAGATGTTGAACAGGCCAAATCATAGTTCCACTGGGCAACTTCCCAAGTGAACAAGCCCAAGTGTTCAACAGGCCAAACATGGTTCCAAACTGTTATAATAGATGAATGTGGATAAAATCCGCGCTGCTGCAACAAATGATGGATCCAGATATAGTTATAAGATGTTCAGGTGGTTTATTCAACGCGTTTCGAAGCTCATGGCTTCTTCTTCAGGAAGTTTCCACAGAAAGATATGACACATGGTACTATTGCCTCGCTGGTTCCAAACTGCAAATTCTGAAGTTGACCAACTTAAGGCCTAAATTTTCAAAAGGTCAAACCCTTTTTCAATAGGCAACTCCCCAAGTGGACAGGCCAAAGGTCCAACAATTTAACAGGTCATCTGAAATTATAATAGGCAACTTCTCAAGGGGACAGGTTTCAGGTCCAAGTGTTTTATAGGCCAATAACCGTTTCAAACGGAAAATTCCCAAGTGGACCAGCTTAAGGCCTACGTGTTCAATGGGCCAAATATTATTTCAATAGGAGACTGAAATTATAATAGGCAAGTTTACAAGTGGACAGTCTTAAGGCTGAGGTGTTGAACTGGATAAACCACAGTTCCTATACGCACCTTCCAGAGTGGACAGGTGATCTCCTCATGGGGATTGCTGTTGGCATCAATGTGATGACAAAACCACAGCAGCCCTTGCAAATAACATTTTCTGAAATAAAAAGTATCTCATATTCCATTCATAGAATGATATTAAAGTATTTTCAATAGAATTAGCCTCTAAATAGGACAATTAATCAAGAACATAGAAATAATAATTATACATTTTCTATAAATAAAAGCCCACACAGACATGTTATGGAGTGACGGGAGTAATATTTCTTTTATTAATATTTTTATTTTTCTGATAATTGCCAGTTGTTACATTTTTTTAAAAGGAATATATTTTGACTTTTGTGAAATATGCAAAGTACCCATAATCAGCCACGCACTTGCTTTTAACCAATTTACAAAATGTATTTGCAATCTTGGACTTACAGTGAGATGGATTCTTGGAGGATTTGACGGACATAGATAATACAGGTCATAGAGGGGCCTTTACAAGTGGGGAGGGAAGAATAAGACTCACAAGTCACATAGTAATACTAAAGTCTCCTTGCTAATTATCATGTATAATACTGAGTTAGAAAAGTCAAGTTCCTAATTACCAAGAATGAGACATCATGACATCATGGGGTCTAGCCAATGCAGAAGATGCTGAAGACTAGACCTTAGAAAAGAACCTGGGGCTGAGCGGCAGTGTGGCACCCCAGCAGTTTGGGTACCACAGAGTTGCTGCCTTCCTCTCGGGGCGGGTAATGCCATGCCTGACATTCAGGTTCTCAAAATTTAGAAAATAATTTTTTTTCCTTGATATTGAAGTGACTGGAAATTCTGAAATGTAAGACCCGTTGACTTGCAGACCGGAAGTTTTTTTTTTCAGGTTTGTGTGATCTAAAAAAAAAAAAACTGGGAGTAGACGACGTGTTGTGCGAGTCCAGAGGAGAAGGAATGGTGTAGCTGCCGATCATTGAATAGTTAGTTCCTTTTAAAAAGGAACAGACGTTGAATTGTGACTCCCGGATTCAGCCCATATCAAGCGATGGCCAGAAAAAAAACCTTAACGGAGGAAAAAAGGGGACAGGGGAAAAAGAGGAACTTGTTAGACAACTACAGGCAGCAAGGGACTACAGAACAGCGCATAGTGGAAGGCTCCCAAACTGACCTGTCAAAGGGATTTCCACTTGTCTTCAGGCTGCCTGAACTCCATCTACACCTGTTGCCGGTACCCTGGACTGAGGCTGCTTAACACCAGTAAACCAGGTAAAGACTGCAACCCTGTGTCCTCCATTTATTTGCCAGCATTCACCATCCTTGCCAAATACACTGGGAGCCCTGGAGACCCCACTTCACCGGTGGGAAAATGGCATCATCTTTGCTGCAGCACAATCGCCCCCAGAGGACCCCTTTAAGCAGCATCGGTCACCTCTGACCCAGAACCACAGGTGGCATCACAAACTTTTATTGCTTTACAACTCCCTTTAAAAACTATCCCTTTTACTTGGGCGCCCAGGGCCACGGACCCGGTCACTGCCACCGTGACCACCCCTTTAATTGCGACCGGACACGGTACCGAGTATCCACACTACCCTGGCGAGTGACTCAGCGGGACAGCTAAGAACCAATGAAAATATTTTTTAATTTTTGTAACCACTTCCTGAGGCTTTCTATAATCCTGTCAAATGATGCACGGACAGACAACATTTCACTGGATTTGCCTGAAACAAATGATAAAAAATTCAAGGCAAATTCAATTTCTCTAGAATCGATTTGCTCATCTCTAATTACCAATGAAGTTAAAAATCTTTATTTACAAGTTACTTTGGTTTTATCTGCCAGAAAAGGCATCAAACAGTTGCTGTTATGACCGAGATATGTACAGAATGTATTTCAAAAGCTTAAACTGGCCCTCTGTAGGCAACCAGCATTGGTAGCACCAAACTTCTCCAAAGCGGAGAAGTGTACACTGTTTATGGATAGCCTGGCTTTGGTCAGAGGGAGAGGGTATGCAGGGGCTAAGCAGGAGGTAAGGTACTTGATGGTAGACATGTATCAGTAATGTAAGCTGTCGTAGTAACACAATGTTACTGGGATGGATTAATATCACTGGATTTTGGGTCCAGGTTTTGGAGTAACTAAAATAATCTGGCAGGGAAAAGGTGACCCTATGGTCCAGTCCGGGGTTTTCAGGCCTATTAACAGCAGCTGGGGTAGCTCAGCCGTGTGGAGTGTGTAGAGCATGGAGAAATGCAGAGCTGCTGGTTGGTCTGCTCTGGAAAGAGAGGTATGTTAGAGCGAAACGGAGAGGTGTTTGTTTGGTGAACATGTTTAATACAAGTGTGAGCTGCTGCTGAGAATATAAAAATTGTTGAGGAGGCTGCTACATTTATGTTTTTTCATTCTGCTTGAAGAAAAGGAATGTTTGTTATCCATTGATAATGAAGGAAGGCTGTGTTTGTCTTAGAGCTGTAAAGTTTATGATGGACAACAAATTGCATGCTGTTTTGATATAAAACCCAGTGGTACGTGTATCCCAGTGCCTACCTCAGAGCGTAATCTCCTACAAGACATATGTGTGCTAGTCACTTCTCACAGACAAGCCATGAGTCACGGTAGTCAAATGTTCCGGGGTCAGATACCAAGCGAGTACATCATAAACTAAAGGGGAAAGGCAAAGGAGTAGTCAGGTCGCGGTTCAAGGTCCGAATACCAGGAAGATAGCAGAACAGAGCAAATGGACTAGGCAAACGGATGGTCAGAAAAGGTAAAAAGACAGGCAGCAATAGATCAACAGAGCGCAAGAATATAAGGCAGACATGCACCACCGATCACATACTACGACTGGCAGAGATCTGGGACTAACAGCTCGGCTTAGTGGCTGGCTATTCACTAAGAACAGAGAGCACCTGTAGGGAGCTCAGCACCCCTAGTCTCAGATTGGATGGCTGAGCTGTCAATCAAAATACCGACAGCTCAACATGCCCCTGCACCAGATTGGAAGACTGAGCTGTCAATCAAAATACCGACAGCTCAACATGCCCCTGCACCAGATTGGAAGACTGAGCTGTCAATCAAAATACCGACAGCTCAACACGCCCCTGCACTAGATTGGACGACTGACTGTCAGTCACTTCGTCCAAGACACACTGAGCGGAGGAATCGTGACAATATATATCCATCTTTACCTTTGAATGAGTTCTATTAAAAACTTCAGTTTCTCATTATACAAATTTGATGCATTATCACAATCTGCAAGCAAAACCCTTGACAGGCTGCAATTCACATCACAATCCCTGGGTGCTCAGATCATATAGTATACATATCACCTGACAGAGAATCATAAAGTTTTTTTATTTTCTCAAATCCGAAGATTTCATCTTAAAAGGAACCTATCAGCAGTTTTGTCACATATCATCTAAAACTATCACATTATTCAGAGCCTGTGCTGCATCCATAAATGCTTATTGAACCCCCTGTCTCTCCATTTAAACCATGTCCAAATTAAAAGATCTCTCTTGGGCCCTGCAGGGGTGAGATCTCAATTGATCAACCCCCCATAGCAGATAACTAATAATAAATGGGGGACACGCTCCAACATAGATTTGTGAACAATAACCTGTTACAATAAAAGCTATATGCATCTTACGAATGTCATTGGGCACTAACCCGCAGTCGGCTCGTGTCTTTCTGCAGTGTCAGCTGTTATAAATGTAATGTCCCTTACGTTTCATCTTGGCTCAATACATTCCAAGATGTTTGCAGCGACATGAGCAGCTGTAAAAGTAAAACAACATTTTCTGATATTCTGCTGTGAGATGCTAATGCTATATGTGGCCACCTAGTGGTGGTGATGTGAGTTGCAGCCTATAGAACGTTTCTTCTGGAATGTCACAATGACGACTGGAATTTGTAACAAGAATTTTGGAAAAGTAAAGAGAAGTATAGAGAACGCTTCTGTATTCTGAGGTTTTATCATCCACAATTCCTTTTCAGCTTTGTATTAACGACCTTATGGATGGGATTCAAAGAAAACTATTAGTTTTGCTGAAATTAATAGAAATTAAAAAGATATTTAAAAGGTCATTTTTAATTATAAGGAACAAGGTGACGTGGGGATGAGGCATGTCAGACTTTTCAGACCCCAATGTAAGAAAGGCTTCTTTACAGTTAGAGTAGTAAAGCTATGTAATTTCCTACCAGTAGAATAGTAAAGGGCGACATGATGTAGGCATTCATTAATGTTCGGGGTGATTATATAATGATTATTGACATTGAGGGCAATGCACTATTTAGGATAGGCTGAGAAATGATCAGTCTCACTGGACCTGGATCTTTTTCTACCAAATTGTGTAATTGCTGGGAAAAAAAAATGCCAGAAGCACAATTTAAAAAAAAAATCTCAAATTGTGTTTTAGACTCATTTAACGCCAAGTGCTGCCATGATTGGAGAATGGATCCGTGGGCGCCTCCTGCTGATTTTTATACCGGGCCTAGGGCTTTTCTCTAATATGCATCTTTTCACTTTCAATCTTGGAAACCGCTAATAAAGACTTTAGTTAAACTTTCTCAATTGATTTTCCTCATGGTTGGATTTTTCTGATCTTTTCTGAACCTTAGATCTTGTACATTTCCATCGTCTGTAGATGGGACGTGACCACGCTGGACAATTTTATAATCCAAACCATTAAAACTTCACTACTGAACTAGAGAAAATATCCTGATAAGTCTATAAACCGCTATGTACGACATCTCCGCAGTGCATGGCGCGGTGCAACGTCAACCGTGCTTCCGCCACAGGTAGATACTTATCATTAAGACAATGGAAAAGATCACACATGTGGTGAACCAATTCTAGTAAGATAATTTCTCTGACTATTGATATTTTAGATACTCGCGATACAAAAGGTCAGAAAACTCAGCTTAACGGCACCGTTAAGGACCTCCTGTCAGATGCTCCTCCACCAAGTGGAACGATCTCCTCCATCAAGATGCCACCACTACTACCATGTGCTAATCCCGTGATTGCTCTATTTCACCCTATTGTGTCCCGACGTGGTTCTGAAGTGATAAAATGGTCATTCAAAGACTCAGAATATGCAAGGAATGCTGAGACGAATGAATCAATTGAGATGAATTGTAGAAATAAGGCGTCAAGGTTTTCTGAAATTCACGGTTTCATGCGAATTCGAACACTTCTGCAATTCAAGTCATGATTTACAAAGTAAATATTTTCCTGATCTCTACTTTAGTGAAACATTTAAGGGCAGCAAATGGTAAAAAATAAATTAGTGATACCTCACCGCTCACCTTCACAGAACCCACTGCTTGCTGCTGCTGTCCAGTCCTCGACTTTCCAACTACGCGCACTGTATCTCCGGCTTTTGGACTAAAGACCTGGACTTACAACTGCGATCAGGTCTTGGGGTCACTGCACATCGGTGAAGTCCTGATGTTTTTCCACATCCCAATAACACAAACTGACCAAGCCGGAAGTCCTGACCTATAGGGAAGAGGATGGAGGGGTGCCGCACAGCGTCAGAAAGTAGAAGACTGGACGGCTGGATGGCTGGCTGCTAGCTGGCGGCAAGAGAAGTGAGCAATTAAATGAGTATTTAAATTTTTTTGTTTTTTACATCTTACATTTATTATTCTCTGGGGTCTGAACAGACCCCAGAGGATAATAAGGAACATTCAATTTGCAGCTAATTTGCCACAAATCAAATTCTTTGGGAAAATTTGTCAAAGCCAAAAATCAAACGATCTACTCATCACTAGTAAATTGAATTTGCCTCAAAAGTTTTGGGGATTTACTTTGGACAAATCTAACAAAATAGCGTCTCAGCATTTGTCATCTTCAGCGTCTTTCGCCACTGATTGGGCCCTGTGACATCGTGGCGATGTACGTCATGACTTAACATGAATCCTGGCGACTAGTGATGTAATGACCTCTTGGGGTTTAGTCTGACCAGAGCAGGGCTGCGCAGCGGGATACATGAAGGCTGGGTGAGTACAATGTTATCTTTTTTTAACCTATGTCTATTTATCTGATTATCTGGAGAGACCTCGGAGCAAACAGATGCACATTTGAACAATGCAAATCAAATTTTGGGGGTAAATTTGAGGAAATCTGACAAATTCAAATTTCTGAATTTTTCCTCATCATTGATGCTGAGGAACCAGAACATTATCTTAAATAATCGGTAGTTGTGCTCAGAGATAAGGATACCGGGATGGATCTGTCATCATTGACCAACCGAGGAGCACAACAGACCATGGAGGTCTAAAGGACTATTGAAGAAAATCTAATCCCCAAAAAAGTTTTGTGACAAAAGCCACAAAGGGGGTGAATATAAGCCACATGGTGGCAGAAGGTCAATCGACACTGGATTTAGTGCTATATCAGATTTTCTGAACGCTTTGATTTTTCCATTAGCATGCAACCATTAGTTTAAGTTTCCATTTATATTTCATAGAGAAGAAATACAAATGAGAATTGAGTAATAAGAACAAGAGCAATGGGGAGACAAAAGAGCAAAATTGTAAAAAAAAAATACTCGTGATGTGAAGGAAGGGAAAATCCATCTTTTCCGTACGCTACATTGGGATGCAAGGACCTGATGAAAGAGCTTTTATGTTCTGAGATTTCCATGTATAAGCACTTTAGGCATACATGCCAAGGGATGCACTTTGTCATCTGCCTTACTATTCAATGAGCTGAGTCCAACTCACAGAAAGGGAAGAAAATGAAAAATGCAGGAGCCAATAATGTTCTTTTAATGTTGTTTTTATGACAAGGAATTCATTGAATGGATGGAGGGTTCAGGAGGACAAATGGGGGAAGTGATGGATGGAAGCGAGAGAGCCATGTCTTCAGAAGTGCTGTCTGGTGGACATCGTTGGGTTTTGTTTTATGTTTTGAAACAGTATGGTTACAATGTCATAGTAGGCTCCTTGGTTCCACAGGAGGACATTGCTCTTGGGTCCTTCTCTTCGTCTCTATAGAACATGTGCTTGTCTATTAGCCTATGGGATCGGAAGTTCTGCTGTTAGCAATGCACACACTTTGCCCAGGTTTTTTCCCCAACTAGGACAGGAGAACTCTTTCCAAGACCAGGGGCCAATTTTCCAGCCTTTTATTCCTAAAGTAGAGTTCCTACAGACATTCTTCTCATCCGGTAACAATGAAGACGGGAGAAACTAGGACTCGGCATCTTCATGCTATATTGTGCTCCTGATGGCCTGTAGCTTTGAGGGTGACAGATTGGTGACCCACTTTTTCATAGTTCTCACCATATAGGGATGTGTACTTTCTTATCTTTCCACAATTTTAAAGGGTTGTTCCCATTTCAGCTGTTTATGGTTCAGACTAGAAGCCTCGGCCATTGGCGTGAGACGCGGGTGACTAAGTTATTTCTCTAACTCTTATTTACTTCTGTCGGGGATTACAGAGATAGTCTAGAACAACCCACTTGGCGGTTTCCACAGCACAACCTCCTGAGCCCAGTGCTTGGACACATACATGCCAGTCTCAGCAATGAACAGCATTAACCCTTTAAGTAATGCAATTTTACAAAGTACACATTCAATTGAAAATTGAAACCTATTTGCAAAACCATCGACCGGCTGCAAGCGGCATCACAACCCCGAGATGACATCATAAAGATACAAATAACCATTTCCCAACAGAGTATTGCAAAATGACGATTGTACTTTCAAGATGGCCGTCTGGACCCTCACTGTTCATCTTAGGAAATATTGACCCAGGATGGAGGACACAACTATAGCTCCTTTATAGACAGATCTTTCATGGACCTTTAGGAAGAATATATGAAGCCGGGTCACTGTATGTCTCTGAGAGATGCAGGCAAAGAGCACATTGCATATTAGTTGCTATGGGTTTCTGCAGGCGAGCACGTTCTTGAGAACCCCCATGGAGGACCCTTCGCCGTGCCCTAAATCTGCCATTGTTGCAGCTCTCATTACAAGACCTTTTATTCCCCCTGACTCTTTTGCAAAAAGGATCCTTGTTTTATTTTATGCCAGAACACTTGATAAGCCACGCTTTCCCTGTACTACACAAAGAGAAGAAAAATGATACTGTTTCCGAATGTCTAAAATCAGCTTTTAAGGGGGGAAAAAAAAGCCTTTTCTGCTGAACTCATATTAAGGAGAACAAAAGGCTGGAAATATTAATATTTGGAATAATGTGCGATATGCTCTGTGCAAACAACAATTCTATTTCCAAATCTTAATTTTGCATTATACACACATAATATAACATGCTCATGCAGAAACATTCTTTTTGTATGATTTGTTCCATAACGCTGAACATTTTTATGTTTTGTAATTAGGTTCTGTAAGCCACACTGTGTTAAGTCTTTCAAACTGTGAAAATCCATACGCTTGTAAAATTACAATGAAAGCCTTTTTTCTTTAAACATGTCCCCTGATATCTACATTAGGGAAAAGGCGTATTTACCC
Organism: Ranitomeya imitator; assembly: GCF_032444005.1. Taxonomy (NCBI): domain Eukaryota; kingdom Metazoa; phylum Chordata; class Amphibia; order Anura; family Dendrobatidae; genus Ranitomeya; species Ranitomeya imitator. The sequence continues at coordinate 198,076,688 of NC_091289.1, read as the reverse complement.
AGATTCCACTTAGAAATCTATCTGTGCCCATGTTCCCTAAACTGTACTAACCTATAACGAGGCAGATGTGCGGCGGCGACGCTTGTCCTCTGCTCCTGGAAAGGCTTTTACAGCAAATGTGAAGCATATTGTTTGCTCTGCTCCATAGACTTGTCAACGGCGGCAATTATAAAGAAGCTGGAAATGGAAGAAACGCAGAGGCTGCGGAATTGAGGCTGCGGAATTGAGGCTGCGGAATTGAGGCTGCGGAATCTGCTACAAAATCCACTCATTACATGCAGAATATGGCGCGGATTTTACTCAATACATCGCAAAAGGTGAAATCCACTGTGAAAATTTGCAACCGAATATTCGTGCTGTAAGTTGTGGGTGAAGGCTCTAAAAATCCCATCCACAGGTATTAGGGTGTGGTCACAATATGTTTTATGATGTGGAATCTTGTGGGTTAAAAATCCACATTCACATTTGGTAGAAAAGCCTCCATAACACACACGTTGCTTCTTCTTCCTCGCTGATAAACACACATGGAAAAATCAGCATTATCATCAATAAGAAGCTGATTCGAGGAGTATGCGGAGCATTTTAAAGGGGATTTTTGAGCAGTTTCTGGTATAAATTGCTGCTGAATGTTGATGTTAGTGTTACATATGTTACAATGCATACATACAATGTTATACATCAATGCAATTTAAGTTTACACATCTTCAGTATTTCGCCTTTTAATATATCCCTCCACACAGTGTTTTAAATAAGTCCTTTCACGCTCGCACATTATGGCGGATTTATTATGTGTGGCCCCCAAGGGCCCCATAAGGTACTAGCCACAAAGCTGATATCATAAATATTAGCTTTTTTTCCATATATAGATATCATACAGAATCCATCCTCCACTCCTATCCTTGTGATACCTAACGGTACGAATGAACAAATTTGCGGAAAAGTTAATTTGCCAGATTCGCTTGAATTTGCTTGAATTCGCTTTGCATTAAGTTTATTTAGTGTTAAAAAAGTGGTTTGTTTTGCTCCAAGTTCTCTAAGATCCAAAGCATGGAGGGTCAGATAAGGGTTAAAAACCTGTACTATATGTTACTGCCTTCTGCCCTCACCTGTCCCTGCAGTGGTGGCTCCGGGACGTTCCTCCGCTCCCTCTGGGTCCTGTCTTCTCTTTCCTCTTCGTTGTCATGTCCTTCACCGTAGATGGCCTTGTTGGTGCTGGCGAAGAGTGGAGAATAGATCACAGCTGGAGATCTTCTTTTAGGGAATGATTGGTGGACCGGCCGGTAGCTGTGATGGTAGGACCAAGTCAAGGAGGAGGCGACTGTGATTCTTTTATTGTTTTAACCCCCCCATATTAATCTAGCAAAATAGCATCTGACTTGTCAACAATTTGATGGATTTTTTGCAACTATAATCATCCCAAAATTTGTATTTGCAGAGTGTCAATACATGGCGGGCTACCTTCTGTCTGAAGACAGGAGCCATAGTTGTGCTGGCTAATACATGGAGATAAGTGTCATATACGAGGCATTTAATGTAGTAATCTACAATGTATGCAGTGGAGAAAATAAGTATTTGATACTCTGCTGATTTTGCACTTTCCCCCTACAAATAATGGAGAGGTCTGCAATTTTTATCACAGGTACACTTCACCTGTGAGAGGCAGAATCTAAAAATAAAAACCAGAAAAATCACATTTTATTATTATTATAATTATTTTATTGTATTATTGTAGGATTGTTACATAACTATATTGAATTTTATTGCATGAAATAAATATTTGATACAATAGAAAAGCAGAACTTCATACTGGGTTCAGCTTTGGAGACTGGCTCGGCCACGCCGCGACCTTGATATGCTTCTTACGGAGCCACTCCTTAGTTACCCAGGCTGTGTGTTTCAGGTCATTGTCATGCTGGAAGACACAGCCACAACCCATGTTGAATGCTCTTACTGGGGGAAGGAGGTTGTTGGCGAAAATATCGCAATACATGACCACATCCATCCTCCCATCAATGCGGTGCAGTAGTCGCATTTGCAGAAAAGAACCCCCAAAGTATGACATCTCCCCCACCATGCTTCACGGTTGGGACAGTGTTCTTGGGGTTGTACTCATCCTTCTTCCTCCAAACACGTTGAGTGGAGTTGATGCCTAAAACGTTCTGACCACATGACCTTCTCCCATGCCTCTTCTGGATCATCCAGATGGTCACTGGAGAACTTCCACCAGGCCTGGACATGTGCTGGTGTGAGCAGGGGGACCTTGTGTGCCATGCAGGATTTTAATCCATGATTGCGTAGCGTGTTACTAATGGTGATTTTTGAGACAGTGGTCCCAGCTCTCTTCAGGTCACTGACCAGGTTCTCCCATGTAGTTCTGGGCTGATTCCGGACCTTTCTCAAAATCATCCTTACCCCACGAGGCGACATCTTGCATGGAGCCCCAGACCGAGTGTTTCTTCCATTTCCTAATTATTGCACCAACAGTTATCTCTTTCTCACCAAGCTGCTTGCCTAATGTCTTGTAGCCCATCCCAGCCTTGTCCCTGGTGTCCTTACACAGCTCTTTGGTCTTGGCCATAGTGGAGAGGTTGGAGTGTGATTGAGTGTGTGGACAGGTGTCTTTCATACAGGTAACGAGGTCAAACAGGAGCAATTGATGCAGGTAATGAGTGGTGATGAGCGAGTGTACTGGTTGCTCGGGTTTTTTTCTAGCATGCTCAGGTGATCTCCGAGTATTTGTGACTGCTCGGAGATTTAGTTTTCATATCCTCAGCTGAATGATTTACAGCGATCGGCCAGGCTGAGTACATGTGGGGGTTGCCTGGTTGCTAGGGAATCCCCACATGTAATCAAGCTGGCTAGTAGCTGTAAATCATTCAGGAAAACTAAATCTCCGAACACTAACAAATATTGGGAGACCACCCGAGCGTGCTCTGGAAAACCCGAGCAATGAGTGCAGAGTAGGAGGCTTCTTACAGGAAAACTAACAGGTCTGTGAGACCGAAAATTCTTGCCGGTTGGTCGGTGATCAAATATTTATTTCATGCAATAAAGTGCAGATTATTTATGCAAAAAATCAAATCCTACAATGTGATTTTCTGTTTTTTTTTTTTTAATTTCTGGATTCTGTCTCTGACAGTTGCAGTGAACCTACGAGAACAATTACGGACCTCTCCGTTCTTTGTAGATGGGAAAACTTGCAAAATCGTCAGTGTATCAAATACTTATTTTCCCCACTGTATTTAGTTTCTGAGGTGCTACCTATTGGAGGTAGATCATTGTCCTATCGACCCCCCACCAGATGGATCTGACTCGGCAGAATACCGTAGACTGATCATTAACTACCATGTTTCTGGAAGGATCGTTGACAATTATGGCAGCATCGATCCATCAGGTCCGCGCAATTTCGACAGTGCTATTAATACAACATGTACAAATGTTATTCTTCATCTGCAGAAAGAAAGGTTAAAGGGAATATTTGCCCCTTACATGAGGCATTAAGAAAAATAAGCGGATTTCGCTGCGTCTGTTGAATGAGTAAATAAAGCTTCGCTCACACGTGAGATTATCTAACAATCCACTGCTGATTTTTCATCTCTCCCATTGATGACTGATGAAGACACATTAACAATTGTATGTGACAATCAGCGCCGCTCACAAGGCTCCGTGACCCAGCTAATCTGAGCGCCGAGACTTAGGACATGTGAAAGGCAAGGTGATTGAGAGGAAAAGATTTCTGTGTTTAATGGCAATCACTCATGACAAAGCAGCACCGGAGCCTGATGGCGAAATACAAGGCTCCCGGCGCCCGCTCTTTTCTTATATCTATGAATGCAGAAACTTGGATGAAAAGAGAAGATACAGAGATTTTATGGTATTTTTACTTATTTTTATTTATCTCAACATTTTGAGTTTTCATTTTTGCATAGATTCAGGGTGTAATGAGCTGCATCCCATCGGCATAAGGGGCCCCTGAACTTTCAGACAGCTTGATGTCCGGTTCCGACCCACCAGCCACTATCGGTTGGGTCATCCGTTCACTAAGTCGCACTCTATCTCGTATGGGGAGATACACATCAATGAGATGAGCAGAAGAAGCCTAGGCCTGAAGTGGCCAGAGGCCAAGAACAAGCATCGATGAAAGAGGATAAAGACAGAATATGGAGGACAAGGCAGCCGGCGGCAATGAGACAGGTACCCAAATGCAGAAGAAGAGAGAGGAACGCACTCACCGATCAGGTAAAATCCAATCTTTTATTCAAGCATGGACAGACTTAGCAGGGAGGGGAGTGGAGGATGACGGACGATGGCCGTTTCGCGCTGATGAGCGCTTCTACGGGTCCTGGGTCCTGGGACCCGTAGAAGCGCTCGTCAGCGCGAAACGGCCGTCGTCCGTCATCCTCCACTCCCCTCCCTGGGACCCGTAGAAGCGCTCGTCAGCGCGAAACGGCCGTCGTCCGTCATCCTCCACTCCCCTCCCTGCTAAGTCTGTCCATGCTTGAATAAAGGATTGGATTTTACCTGATCGGTGAGTGCGTTCCTCTCTCTTCTTCTGCATTTGGATATTTATCGTCTTGTTTTCTTTGGACACTGCGCCACCGAGTTTGTCGGAAGCGACCTTCAGTATTTTCTGGTTATCTGACATGGCGGTCTAAGTTGTTGCAGCTGTGCGGAGGTGCTTTTTTCTTTTTCTTGGATATAATGAGCCAGGTACGAGGACGGCTCAGGACATTATGAGATGAGTTGTATTAACTTCTTTCCAACAGATTTGCAACAAGCTTATTAAATATGAACCCGAATTTTCACAACAAACTAAGTAAATGCGCCCTTATAAAATTTTGGCAAATTCTCTTAACTCCAATCAGTAGGATTTCTCTAAAACACATGGACTTGTACATTTCCCAAGTCATTTGCTTTTTTTAGGAGGGAGGAACCCAATGAGACAAATCAAGAACTCTCAAAGATTTTGTGTGAAAATGTCACAGGCAGGAAAAACAAGAAGGGAAGAAAAAGGAGGAGCGATAAGCACAATAAATGTGGTGTAAAACAGTGAAAAGATAAAATATATATTGTGCTCACCTGAGCTAGTCGAGCTACAAAGGCACAACGAGACATCAAAGAACCCGGGATCCTTCATGCGGCATCCAGCTCGTCCGATACCATGGCCGTGCACTTTCCTGACCCAGAAGACACTCCATGTGGATATAGGAAATGTGGGTGAGTCTGTGACAGCGCTTCCGTTTAAGGAAAGATCATAATGAAGGTTGATATGAATCGATATTAGTTTATTATCTATGATTACAATCAATATGGTTGGGTCACATAAAAATCATTTGCGGATTAAAAATAGTTAAAAACTTGACACAACGCGTTTCAACTCCAGTGGAAAGACTTTGATGATCCAACACCTATGAAGACTTTGGCCCCATCCAACCAAAGAAGCTTTATTTCTTACCAATGGTCTTGCGTCCATAGTGTCTCACTGATTGCAATGGTATTGTTATTAAAGTCACTGTCTCACCATTTAGAAAATGTCATTTATTGTTACTTTTTGGGACCACTTTTCCAGTACCACCAGCACGCTATCATCATGAGATGAGGCTCCCAAGGTAAAGATAGACATTTATTCTGCCTACTCGGGGCTTTGTTCAGACCGCTGCTCTGAGCAGTGTATTTCTCCAGCCTTTGGCTCGTGTCATCTATAAAACACATGCAGATTTTCATGTTTTTAATTCTCTTTCAGACGTTTAATGTAAGGTCTGACATGTGCTAATTAGTGATGACTTAAGTGGCCTGAATGTCACCACAATTTAACCTGACAAAAAAACTCTATTAATCTGATAATAAAGGAGCAAGAGTCATTGTGGCTGCACGGAGAAGGCATCAGAAGAGCGGTAATGGAAATGTACAGTATTACAAAAATAGCAAAACGCAGAATTTAGATATAATTCACACAGGTGAGAGGATTCCTGCAGGACAGCTCCACAAGTCGCCTCTAATGCCAGAGCTTGACCTTGCTTCTTGATTATTTTGGGGTGACCGCCACTAAGTATTACGTGACTGAAGCTTCACCAGTTGTGGATTTAGTGGGGCATTTCTCCTCCACAGCTGGTCGGGGGGTATTCTTGGGCTAGTGGTACATATTTTCACTGTAACAGATAAATGTGGGGTTGGGTGGACATGTGTCCTCTGCAATAAGCCATAGGACATATTCTCCATCCATAACTGGTCACCGGATTGGGATTAGTGGAACATACAATATCTCATCCACAACAAGTAATAGAGGAAGTAGTGGGGAAAACTTCCACCATAATAAGTCATGGTGGAGATGGTGGGGCCTATAATGTTTCCTACACAACTGGTTATAGGGTATGGTGTAGATAGTGGGACATTCAGTATCTCCTGCATAACAAGTAATAGTGGGGTTAGTGGGACCTATCTCCTCCACAACAAGTCATGATGAGGATGGTGAGATCTATCTCCTCCACAACAAGTCATGATGAGGATGGTGAGACCTATCTCCTCCACAACAAGTCATGATGAGGATGGTGAGACCTATCTCCTCCACAACAAGTCATGATGAGGATGGTGAGACCTATCTCCTCCACAACAAGTCATGATGAGGATGGTGAGAACCTATCTCCTCTACAACAAGTCATGATGAGGATGGTGAGACCTATCTCCTCCACAACAAGTCATGATGAGGATGGTGAGACCTATCTCCTCCACAACAAGTCATGATGAGGCTAGTGAGACCTATCTCCTCCACAACAAGTCATGATGAGGATGGTGAGAACCTATCTCCTCCACAACAAGTCATGAAGAGGATGGTGAGACCTAACTCCTCCACAACAAGTCATGATGAGGATGGTGAGACCTATCTCCTCCACAACAAGTCATGTTGAGGATGGTGAGACCTAACTCCTCCACAACAAGTCATGAAGAGGATGGTGAGACCTAACTCCTCCACAACAAGTCATGATGAGGATGGTGAGACTTATCTCCTCCACAACAAGTCATGATGAGGATGGTGAGACCTTTCTCCTCCACAACAAGTCATGTTGAGGATGGTGAGACCTATCTCCTCCACAACAAGTCATGATGAGGATGGTGAGACTTATCTCCTCCACAACAAGTCATGATGAGGATGGTGAGACCTATCTCCTCCACAACAAGTCATGATGAGGATGGTGAGACCTATCTCCTCCACAACAAGTCATGATGAGGATGGTGAGACCTTTCTCCTCCACAACAAGTCATGATGAGGATGTGAGACCTATCTCCTCCACAACACGTCATGGTAGGGTTATTGGGATGTATCTCTCTCCACCACAACTGGTTATAGGATATGGTGGGGATAGTGGAACATACAGTATCTACATAGGTAATAGTGGGGTTAGTGGGACATATCTCCGGTAGAAAAGGTCATGGTGAGATTGATGGGACCTATCTCCTTCACAACTGGTGATGGTGGTGTTATTGGGGATTATCTCCTCTTCTATAGGTAATGGGATATTGTGGTGTTAGTGGGACATTCAGACTCTACAAAAGTTAAAAGGATGAGTTCTGGTTCACAAAATGATGGGACCTACAAGAGATATTATCTAAATCTTGTATTATTGCTTTTGATACTTTAGCCTTTGATACTTGATTTTTTTTGTGAAAGACTCTAAATTATTTTTCTTGCAATTCAAAAACTTTCAAAAACTTGATTTTCCCCTCTGTTATCTCACATACATTGATGTTTGCTTGATAAAGGAATTTTACTGTATATTACGTGTTGAGCGGAAGAATAAATGGATGTAGCAGGAATAAATATACATTGCATGAACGTGTAACAGTTTGGCGCAGAACGTGACACGCCGATGGGTTATCCACAGTAGGACGTCCTCGTTTTTGCTTTACTGCGATGTACGAGGAATGTAGACCATGTAATAACAACAGCTGCCGACTTGGGCCTGTGCAGAACAGAGCAGAAGATGCAATGTGAACTGTCAGAGTTGGTTTGGTCTGTACTCTATGACCTCTCCGGTGTTTTCTGGGTGTCACTATCTTTTTGTAATCCTCCAAGATAAAGTTTTCTGTGCGTCCCAAGTAAAACTGTTCATTCTCCCACGAGTGTCGCACATTCTGCTGAAAGCCTTAATCTACAACAGTCCACTCCCAACTAATTAAAAGTCACGCTCCCCACTATACAAGTTTGACAAATTCTAGCCCAGGCGCATCTCCCGACAGAGTGATGTGAATCTAATTTTTCAAAGGTGTTCATCCTAAATCTTGGGACATATTGAGGGAAGAGGAGAGTTGAGAAAGAACACAGGATCCAGCCTCATATCTGGCCAGAAAATAGCCGTGGTTTCCATTATGGTACAGACTTTTCACAATTTAACTTCATATTGTTTGGCGACTTGCTACTGGAGTTTTGCAGAAATGTTACCAACATTGTGAGTTTAATTGAATTTTGATGAATAATTTGAAACATTTTTCCATCTGTTACTTATAATGAGCATGTAAGCATCACGACGACTAAACAAATAATTAACATCTTCACGTTAAACAAAGCATCAAGGATTTTATGCATTTGCTTGTAGCTTCTAGCGATTATTATCAGCGTCTTAAAGAAGACGACGAGCTGTCAGAGCGGCCGAGTCAAAAAATGATCACACAGAGGATCGGAGCAGAAGTTTGGAAACGGGAAAAAATGTTTTACTGATAGGGCAAACAACTGGGGGATATTGGTAGAAAGTAAACTTAGCAACCAATGCCAGGCAGCTGCTGCCAAGGCAAAAAAACAAATTACAAAATGTGTTAAAACAAGCAGAGGCGCACATGATACAAACTTGGCTTTTGCTTATATACAAATCAGTAATCGGACCACACACGGAAGACCGATGTAGTGTTGAGCAGATGTGTGTAAGAAACCCCGGACTATTGATGTGGGTGCAGCGGAGAGTGAGCAAATAATAAGGAAATGGTATGATGAGTATTGCAGGAGATGATCAATTAATTGATGGTTAGATGGTTAATTTGTTAAGCTCTTAATTATCGCAGCAATTTAATTTTACTCAAGTTTTTCCATTCTTTTTTTTTTCCGTTTATTTTCATATCAGGAAAAAAAACTTTATTTTTCCATCAAGGGAGCAGCGGCCATTGTTTTTTTGCCTGGCAAAATATATTTTTTTTATTTGGGTACATATGACAACTTTATTTCTTCTTATTCCATGTTTTGGGTGATGTGAAATGATTGAAAAATGCTAATTCAGGTGTTTGGTTTTTTTTTTTACTATAGGGGTTAGTAAACATCTATGTTTTATTGGTTTATTTGTATTTATTTTTTGACATTTCTTTGTCTGTGGATTGGAAAAAGTGAGGGGAATTCAAAGTTCTATATTTTTTTTAGCCTTTTTTATTAACTATCAGTTATTTTTAGTCCCATTAGGAGACACAAATCTGTGAGGGTAGAAATGGCGAAATATGGCAGCAACATAATCTTCCCGCAGGTCATTGTTGTAACTAGAGATGATTGAATCGGCCAAGATTTCAATTTGCAAAATTGCACAGATTTTACTGGAAGTTTTGATTCACTGAAATCTTTTCTCTGTGACCTGAATGCACCTTATTATTATCCTTTGGGGTCTATGTATTGGTGGCATTTTGGGCCCCAGGCATTCTCGCTAAGTGCGTTTTGTTGAGCACACTGTTCCTCTGTAAGCAGCGGACATCATTTTTTAAAGATGAGCGAATCAATTCAATGCAAACGAAATTTATGCCAAATTTTTAAGAATTCTTTAAACACAGAGAATTTGGACAATTTGCAATTTTCTTCATGCAAATCAAGTAGAACGGTTCTTGCCATTTTATACATTGCAAAAGATTGGATCAGCCAGGGAAAGGTCACACAACACGTGGACTTCCCCATAATGCCTTGCAACTATCACATCACATGAAGACACAAAAGAGAATAGTAGAACCAAAAACACTCAGTTTCAAAAAATCAAAGTAATCCGCAAGTGCTAGTAAAAGATGTAAAAAACAGGGTATTTGGTTGATACGTTTTTTGCAAAAAATGTATACTAAGCTGCTCCACCAAACGTCACGGTATACCCGTATCAGAGCAGTCCTAACTTATGCATGCAATCCCTATCTGATGTATTTAAAAACCTGATCATCTGTATATTACCTGTGTGAACAGGGTTCAGAGAGGAAAAGTCCATGTGGACATGCTGAGTGGAACAGCTTTTGTGCAGATAGCCCAAGAGGAGTGGTGGGTAACTCCCCAGTCTTGTAGACACAAGAGAACAATTATGGAAACAGGAACACATGGGGTACTCCGCACAGTTCCTGTTTCCATAATTGTTCTCTTGTGTCTACAAGACTGGGGAGTTACCCACCACTCCTCTTGGGCTATCTGCACAAAAGCTGTTCCACTCAGCATGTCCACATGGACTTTTCCTCTCTGAACCCTGTTCACACAGGTAATATACAGATGATCAGGTTTTTAAATACATCAGATAGGGATTGCATACATCAGTTAGGACTGCTCTATATGGGTATACCTTGACGTTTGGTGGAGCAGCTTAGTATACATTTTTTGCAAAAAACGTATCAACCAAATACCCTGCTTTTTACATCTTTTTACTAGCACTTGTGGATTACTGTGATTTTTTGAAACTGAGTGTTTTTGTTTCTACTATGCTCTTTTGTGTCTTTAAGTTTCTTGGTGGTGTGTGAGCATGTTCCTACAGACTTGTTCACTGTGCGGAGTAGCCCATGTGTTCCTGTTTCTATCACATCACATGGTATAGAACGGCCAATAAGGAGGGACTATTATAGCCCATATAAAAGCTGAGGCAGGGAATATAGCAACTATTTTTAGGGTGAATCTGGATAGTGAAAAGATGAAACAGTTCACAGGTTAACCAAAGGAATAGGAAGAGAAAGCCATAAAACACTGTAGAAATTTTGCAGATAGTGTGTGACAGCACAGCAGTGGAGAATAGCGTGTGAGGAAAAGAAAATAGGGTTGTGCACATTTTTCAGAGCACTTGAGGAACTTTAAACTCACCGCAAACCAAATTTCCTGAGAAAATTCAGGGAGTCTGTAGAAGTGGAATGTCCACAGCCTGGCTCATCTCTGGCAATTTCACAGGCATGGTGCACTCAGACTGAGAGTCCAGGGAAGCTGAAAGTCGAAAATTCCTCACCAACAAATATCTCGCAGATGTCTTCATACAGGTAACGCTAAAATCAGCTAATGATGCAAGAAGGGCAAAAAAAAAAGTTTAATTTGCAGTAGAAACTTTTCAGAACCACCTCGGGTACCATCCAATGGCACAGCAGACAAGGACGTTGAGGCATTCACGGAGCAGCACTGACCCAGCATCCGGCTTGGGATCTGCGACTTGTTTCCTCAGGGGATAATTATCCGGCTGCAGTTCCAGTTCTTGCCTGACATGTATACATTATACTCCACAAAACAAGTGTTAGAAACTTATTTTGACGTGTGGAGTTTTGCATAGTTTCAGAAATCCCATTTCATTTTGGACCTCCGCCATCAATACATTTCGAATCGTTTCTGTAGGGCAACATTTGGAAATATTTAAAGAAATTATAGAACATTGCATATTGTGTCTTTGGCGCATAATATCATTTTAAAAATAACGGAGATTGCCATATTTCATTCTGCAGAGATAGATTGAATGCGGGAAATGAATACATCAAGTCTGTTTATGGAGATTAGTGTGGAGCAGAGTCCCCGAGTGATCGTTTACCAAGAGGCTTCATCGTATCAACGAAATCATTGGGATAAAATGAGTCCTGGAGCAACATAAAAACTCTTCATTGCGCATTCCCTTCAGGTCCAGGAACTCTTTCTTCTTTCTTCTTCTGTTTTCGTCCTGATAAAACTAGTGACAGGATGCAAAGATGTATCAAATAGTTTAATTTTATACAATTAGTACAGATCAATCACTCAGGGGCAGGTGACTTGAGATGAGCAAATAGATTTGATGTATATTGTATTTGCGTCAAATTTTTTGGAAATTCACTTGACTCACAGAATTTGAATAATCTGATTAATGCAAATCGCCCCAAAAAAACACCTGCTGCAGTTTTACACATTGCAGAAGACTGTATCAGGCAGAGAAGGATCATAATAAGACCACAGGTGCTACCAAGCAGGTTCCCCCATAATGCCTTGCAGCTATTGCATCCCATAGTGCAGCACAACCAATCAGGAGGGACTATCAGAGCCTGTATAAAAGCTGAGGCAAGGAATGCAGCAGCCAAATTTGGGTGAATCTGGATAGTGAGAGGACGTCACCGCTCATACTGAATTTCCAAAGATTCACTCATCTCTAGAATGAAAGCATTTTACAATCTTAATGATAATCTCTGGGATACAGGAGATCCATAAACTGAAATCCACCAATACAGGACAGAATTTACTGTGTATTTCTCCAGCTGAGAACTAGATACAATTGTATCACAGCTGGACAATCAATTTGGTGGTTTGCTACAACGTATCGTTCTCACTTCCTGCTATTTAGTGGTGTTTTCTTGCTGCACGCACAGTAAGCTTCCCAGAAAGTGAGTCAAATGCACCCACGGGTCATCGTTTATCCAAAAGAGGCCAAAATTGTGTCCTGCTGGCCTTTGTTGGTGTGGACTACATGTGCACACCTCTTACCGCAGCATTGCATCCCATAAAATACCCGGCTCTCATCTGAGAACGGGACATCGATATTCCACTTCTGGAAAAACTCTTATTCAGATTGTAGAATAACTTTAGGGGAAAGCATTCTGGTAAATGACGTGATCTCAGCGGGGGCTGCAGCCTCAGGTTACACGGGAACCACAAACGTACGCGTGTGAACAGGACTCCACTCCGGCTGACACACTGCAACGCATCGCAGCTTTCCCGACATTCACCAGTGGATCTGATAGAAGAGAGAGGTGAAACTACAGCTGTGTAAGTGAATCCAAATGGCGGATCTGCCCGAACGGAATGTGCTGGAAATGCCCAAAAGTAAAAGAGTCTTCGGCCAGCGGCTCGACCAATCTCATGTTCCGGGGTTTAAGCTCAAGTGACTTCAACTCTGAATAAAAGAAGCCGCGATCCATTACTGAATATTTACATCTTCAAAATCAGCTTTGTAACATAAAATTGTAAGCAGATTTCTATTTATTATCTATAATTTATTATCTATAATTTATCATCTATCTATCATCTATTATCTATCTATTATCTATTACATATCTAATTATCTATCTATTATCTATCATCTATTATCTATCTATATCTATTATATATCTAATTATCTATCTATTATCTATCATCTATTATCTATCTATCTATCTATCTATTATCTATCTACAGTATCTATCTATCTATCTATCTTCTCTCTATTATTTATCTATCTATAATTTTTCTATCTATTATCTATCTATTATCTATCTATAATCTATCTATAATCTATCTATTATATCTATCTATGTATCATCTATCTGTTATCTATTATCCATGTATTTATCTATCTATCTATCTATCTATTATCTATCATCTATCTATCTATCTATCTATTATCTATCTATTATCTATCTATAATCTATCTATTATATCTATCTATGTATCATCTATCTGTTATCTATTATCCATGTATTTATCTATCTATCTATCTATCCATCTATCTATCTATCTATCTATCTATTATCTATCATCTATCTATCTATCTATCAATCAGATATCTATTATCTATCTATCTATTATCTATCTCTCTATTATCTATTACGTATCTATTATCTACTGTATCTATTATTATCTATCAATTATCTATTATCTATCTATTACCTATCTCTCTATTATCTACTATCTATAATCTATCTATCTATTATCTATCTATAATCTATCTATTATATCTATCTATTATCTACAGAATGTATCATCTATCTGTTATCTATTATCTATCTATTATCTATCTATTTATCTATCATCTATCTATCTATCTATCTATTATCTATCTATTATCTATCATCTATCTATTATCTATCTATTTATTATCTATCTATTATCTATCTATCTATCTATTATCTATCTATCTATTTATTTATTATCTATCTATTATCTATCTATCTATTATCTATCTATCTATCTATTATCTATCTATCTATTATCTATCTATTACCTATCTATCTATTATCTATCTATCATCTATCTATCTATCTATCTATTTATTATCTATCATCTATCTATCTATTATCTATCTATCTATCTATCTATTTATTATCTATCATCTATCTATCTATCTATCTATTATCTATCTATCTATCTATTTATTATCTATCATCTATCGTCTATCTATTATCTATCTATTATCTATCTATCTATTATCTATCTATCTATCATCTATCTATTATTTCTTATCTATGCAGAGCCCAGGTTGCTGTAGAATTGCTGCTTTTGCCATTCTGAAGGCTTTAGATCTTCGCTTTAACATGTGACTAATATGGTATTTACATACAAGAGACTAATAGGGGAATCCACCTGGCGTCTCCTCGGTGGCTCCGCTGTGAAGAGTCTCATGTTCTCCGCAGGATGTGATGTTTTCATACTGGAGATGAGATTGTTTGTAAACTCTTCTGTGACACAATGGAAATAAATGGAAAATTCCTCTGGGAAAGTCATTTGCACTTTGCCCTTTAAACTAATTTCCTAAATATTCTTTGCACATCACTGTTCAGTGCCAAAAAATAACTACACAATATAAGTTAATAATAGTTCAGCCTGAGGTGTAAATCGTCAGTGCTGCGTGGATCATATTCGTAGGTCATATTCTAGGTTTTCCGGCACCTGGGGCAAAAAGTCATTTTGGTTCCCCCCAAGCACATATGCGATTTGCACACTTAGTCACGTGCCGACGAGCTGCTCTCCATAATTCTCTCACATATCTACTCCTTCGCTCTCCATACACCCTCCTCACACATCCCTTTGAATCCCTATACTGTGTCTGCACACATGCCACCACTCTCGCTCCCCATACATTTTTCCCTCACTACACATACTGTGTGCGCACCCATCCCCCCACTGAACATACTGTGTCTCTACACCCATACCCATGCTCGCTCCCCATACTGTGTCCGAATGTTTCCCCCTTTGCTGCCAATTCTATGTCTGCACTTATCTCCTCCACTCAGCATACTTGGTCTGCACAAATCCCCCTCATACATTTTCTCCACATGCTCCTCATACTGTCGACACCCATCCCCCACTCAAATACTGTGTCTGCACTTAACTTCCCTATTCACTATACTGTGTCTGCACCCATCCCACCACTAACCATATTGTGTCTGCACCCATCCCCCATGTGTCACAGTAAATTTCTCTCCCCACATAGTTAATCTCTCCTTTTACCTTCCCCCCCTCCCCCCCCCCCCTCAGCTCCCTGACAATTTTTGACACAAGCTGTTCAATCAACTGGGTGCTCACATTAATGAATATGTATAAACCAGATTACATAACTCCTTTAGTTACAGGCATTCCCCGATGATAAATTTTGGAGGGATTATCATCTGTTGCTGGTGGGGTAACCTGGTGGTCTGTGCTCATGTCACTGTAGGATACATAAGAGTATCCATATACCTAATGCTTACTGAAAAGAATACAAATAAAAGAAAGACATTAAAGACATAAAGTACAAGTAGGGTCTTATCTGGGTAAAAATGTCAAAGGAATTGTCTAATGGTGCCCACCTGGTCGGGTTGTGGGCACACAACCACTGATAATGCTTAGACCTGCTGCAGACTCACAAGAAGATGAAAGTGCAGGAAATGGAGAATCAAAAAGGTTAAATCTGTACTGCCATGCGGAAAGGATGAAGGGTTTATTAGTCTATACATTTCGAAGTATACATACTATTTCTTCAGGACAACCACGATCGTGTGTAGTATGTAGACATCGAAACACATTGACTAATACATTATATTGACCTTTGATCTTTTTGTTAAAGTGAAACTTTAATTCCACCTTCCTTCTCTTGCTGCTAGGCCTCTTATTCTGCATCCGCTGCCACAGCTTCCCGGTCCTACCCGCCAGTCTTCTGTTCTTCTGAGGCTCAATTCTGGCGCCAGACCACGAGGGGGATGACATATGTCAGGTTGTGAGTCGGCCCCATCGGGACCTCGTATGGCCAAGAAAAGATGAAAAGATGCTCTCGAGTGGTTACTTCATGGGGAATGCCAGTGTTCACTAAAACAGACAAGTACAGAGACAACTACATAAAGGCAAGGGACAAAATCGGGACCTTTGTCTGTTAATGGTCGTGCCAAAGTCTCGGGGTAGCCGATATTATCGCTCAAACCTCAACGTTTCCTTATGGAAAAAAAGTTGTATCATAAATGCAAAAGTTCCAATATGGTTCAGATTCAAGCAATTATTCCAAGTCACCGGGAATTTTATCCCATAAGAAACATTTATTGGATCTCACCATAACCGGTGATCGGCGAGGAGCTCCGAGTTGCTATGAAATCCGGACAGAGGGATAATTCCGGTCACTGCTGCCGGGTCTCTGTGCTCCGGTTTGCAGCATGACGAGCCGATCATTGATTACAGATTTTCTGTTTGTTTTGCTTTGTTTTCTTTTAGAACAAGTTGCTCCAGAAAGTCGAAACTATGGGAACATTAGGGTGATGCGGGTCACCAGGAAGATGAGACAGAACCCGGCAAAACTTCTCTGCAGTGACCTGCAGTTGTAATGTCAGACGTCTGTGTGTAGGCTGAGCAGATCGCGCTTCCTTGTCAT